>NW_017297334.1:532511-537984 GCF_001594075.2 Trachymyrmex cornetzi
TCTCATAGAAATATTTTATTAGTTAATGTATTGAAATTAATAATTGTTAATTACTTCAATTAATATTCGATTTTTGTGGGCAAAAATAGTAGGCGAAAATTAATTAAAAAAAAAAAATTTTTTAAATTATTTTCTTAGTGATAAATTATACATAACTTGTACGTAATACATAATTTTTTTATTATAGGGACATGATACCACAGCAGCGGGTCTAACTTTTGCAATATTATTACTAGCTGAACACGAAGATGTCCAGGTATTTTTAATAATAATTTATTCAACCCGTAACACAATCGATTAATTCTACCAATCTTTCATTTATAGCAAGTAATTTTTAAAATGTTAGAAACATTAATTTAAAAATAAACATAGAAATACACTCTTGCTTTTATGTGTTTAACTCGAAAAGGTCATTACATGTTTATGGAAACATAAATACTGCTGCATTTTTAATTAATAATCAAATAACATCATCAAACATAGAGAACTTCATTTTCTAATAGGAATGTGCCAGAAATGAAATTAGTGCAATTATGGAAGCAAATGGAGGAAAACTTACCATGTCAGCGTTAAATAATATGCCATATTTAGAAAGATGTTTGAAAGAATCGTTGAGATTATATCCTAGCGTTCCTTTCATTTCACGAGTTTTATCAGAAGATTTACAAACACGTGAGTAATAAACTATATGTTTTATATATATGTATATATATATATATATATATACACACATTTAGGCATAAAATCATCAGATAAGTGTTAATGCAAAAATAATTCTCTCCTTAATTATCTAATATTTTAATATTAATTTATACACAAATTTTTAAAATAATTATTTATAAGTTCTCTTTCTTTTCCTTTTTCTTTGTTTTTCATAAGATAATATTTTCAATTTTATATACATAATGTTGTCAAAATAGAACTTGTCAATTTCAAACATTTTTACAGTAAATTTAAAGTGTAATAGATTTTTCCAAAATCAATAACTTGTATGGTAAAAAAAGTGCATTTTAATAAAATAATTTATATATAAGCGAGTATTCGTGCACGCGTATATGGGACTCACATTTGCAGTTTTCTACTAATTTACTGTTTACAAATTTTATTTACGTATGCTACATGATGTTTTCAGAAACACATTTGGTGCCTTCTGGAACAGTTTTGCATATAAATATTTGCGATATTCATAGAGATTCAAATTTCTGGCCAAATCCAGATGTATTCGATCCAGATAGATTTTTGTCAGAGAAAATTCAAAAACGTCATCCTTATTCCTACTTACCGTTTAGCGCAGGACAACGAAATTGTATAGGTAATGTTAAATGTATATAAGATATTAATTTATTCATATAAACAATTTTTAATATATTTACAAATAATAGGACAACGATTTGCTATGATGGAACTAAAAGCTATAATGGCGACATTGATATATAACTTTTATCTGGAACCCATCGATTATTTAAACGATCTTCAATTCATGACGGATTTAACAAACCGTGCTATACAGCCGATCCGTACACGATTTGTTCCAATCAATCGTACACCATCTCAAGTTATATAATTTGATTTATTGTAATAAGACAATATTAAGAATCATTAGACAAAATGACTCAAGTGATTATTATATATATTCTTGTATGATTAATTTTAAAAAATATAACGACTTATACTAACACAGTATAAATTTTATTTACTATGTTGGTATAAATCGTTATATTTTTTAATTTTTAATTATATCTATATTTGTTGGAAAAATGTGTTAAACATTAAATCCAAATTTTTTTATATAAACAAAAATTTAAAGCAATGCTAACATCATCTGGTTTACCAATTAAATGTAATTTTTGTAAAGGATTTTTGTATATATTACTTTTACACGTATTTGGAAATTCTTTTTCAGCAAAATATAAAAATATATGCATTAATACTAGTTTGATGTGGATAGACTTTATGCCGAAAAAGAAAAAAATTTTTTAATTGAGATCTTTACCATTTCTGTTTTCAATATATAGTATCTAAAATTGTCAAGTCGTAACAACATTTGATATAAAAGCTTTGCAATTTGCACTTATGAAATTGGAGTCTCCAGATTACGTGAAGAAACAATATTGAGTCCTTACATTGAAAAAAAAGATTGGCTGCTGCAACAAATTAGGTGGCAAAATATGGTATAGCATTTTTAATTGGCTGCAGCCAATTTTTGGTTACGTTAGCCTATCTGCAATGTCAGTATAGGATTCCGATAGCTAACGCAACCAAAAATTGACTGCTGCAACCAATTAAAAATGCTATGTCATATTTTACTATCTAATTTGCTACAGCAGCCAATCTTTTTTTTCAGTGTAGAATTAAACTTATTATTAGATATCTAATTTGGTACAAAAATTCTTTATGAAATTTGCGTGAATTTATGTGTACTTAATATTGATGTAACCATATGTAGTGATATGTCGATGATTATAAATCATATGTATGTGTTGTAAATCATACATGTGTAAGTGTTTAATGGGTAAGACAGTGATCCTAACGGAGTTCGGCTACCAGTATCTTCTTAATTTAGGGTAACTCTGGCAAATACACCGCGATGGGATTTATGCCGCAGAAGTCAGAAAAAATAGAAGGAGTAGAGGTAACTTTCCCGCAACTACTTTGTTACATGCCTTTATGTTATATTAATATTGTGTTATGATTTCAGTTTCTTACTGTCAATATTAATGAAATTATTGTGAGTTGAATTGATTTGTTACTGTAATAAGTAGCGTCATCGTAAATTATAATCTACGTAAAATGATTACTGTACACTGAAAGAAAAGATTGGTTGCTGCAACAAATTAGATGATTAAATATGGTATAGCATTTTTAATTGGCTGTAGCAACCAATTTTTGGATGCTGCAGTCAATTGTTGGTTGTATTAGCTTATCCACAATGTCAGTATAAGATTTCGATTGGCTAACGCAATCAAAAATTGGTTGCTACAGCCAATTAAAAATGCTATGCCATATTTAACCATCTAATTTGCTGCAGCAGCCAATCTTTTCTTTCAGTGTAGGGCGCGTAAAAGTTAGTGGTTATTTCGCGATATGTAAGTGTAGAGGAATAGTAAAGTATGTTGTATAGCAAAATACAAGTGTTTTGCTCTTATATTCTTTGTTTAGTTTGTTGTCTTGTATATCCCACCTGTTTAGGATATACGGCATTTTTAACGGGAGGGATTTATGCCCAAAGTATATAAAGTACTCAGATTGGATTCAGTGCACTAAATGCAATAAACGCATTACATGAAATAGGTACCTCATGTAATAACACTTGTAATATATGTATAGGAAAATTGTAATTATTATCTATTACTTCATATACATATTTATCATTCTTATTCCTTAATAAAACTTTATAAACATATTTTATGAGTTATCGTGTCATTTTACATCTTATATAACTACTTTATTATAAGAATATGATGTTATCGAATACAACATGCTTTACTATTCCACTACACATATGTATCACGAAATAACCACTAAGTCTTTTACACGTCTTACATTAATCATTTTATGTAGGTTATAATTTATGATGGCGTTATTTTTTACAGTGACAAATTGATTCAACTCACAATAAATTCATTAATATTAACAGTAAGAAGCGGAAATCATAACACAATATTAATATAACATAAAGGCATGTAACAGAGTAGTTGCGGGAAAATTATCCCTACTCCTTCTATTTTTCTGACTTCTGTGGTATAAATCCCAGCGCGACGCATTGGCTGGAGTTACCATAAGCAAAAATATTGTGCTCTTACTTCAATGATATTAATTTTGATTCGATATTTTAATGCAAGTATTACTTTGCACTCAATTCAAGACTTGTTTAATTAAAAATCTTATATCAATAGAAATTCAATCCAATAAAGACTAAAATCTTTAAAGTAAGATTATAATATTTTTGCTTATATATGAGTATTGAGTATATTATGGTTAATTTTTAAGAATAATCTTTTTTTCTGTGTAATACAAAAAAATATTCGCAGATACCGTGTTTACAGTTAAGTGTCTAATATGTAGGAGGAAGTTGCCTATATCGTATCCCCTAACGTTTAAACAAAATTGTAAACAAAAGTACTGAAGATATCAGAATATTTCTGTACTAATATTAAACTT
Organism: Trachymyrmex cornetzi; assembly: GCF_001594075.2. Lineage (NCBI taxonomy): Eukaryota > Metazoa > Arthropoda > Insecta > Hymenoptera > Formicidae > Trachymyrmex > Trachymyrmex cornetzi. The sequence goes on from NW_017297334.1 coordinate 536,673, forward strand.
TGGTTCATTGGCAATAAAACAAAACGATACTTTTGCGAAAATAAACATTAAATTATTATTTAAATTAGATTTAAAAAAAAAGTAGCTTTCGGTACGATTTGGAGATCGGGTCGTTAAATTGTACCTGGTTCCTAAACCGTAGTTCTAATATAGCAAACAAGCTGACATTGCTTATTGTCATTTTGACATTAAAATAACATCTTTAACGTCAAAATGATGGTAAACAACGTCAGTTTGTTTACTGGGAAAATAAACAAAACTAAATTTGAAACTCATTTATTAATAAATTGATTTTTAATTTGAACTGAGTATACATGTTTAAATAGGTATAATAAAAACTTTTCTATTATAAAAACAGAAATTAGATCTGTGTTTTTTAAACTCATTTAAGAAAACAAAGTAAAAAGCAATACTTAAATTGATTTAAGCTATCATTGCACTGTATTTCAGAATATTAAAATCTCAGGTATTTGGAAAAAATAATTTTTTGAAATAAAATCAATTATGAATTTTTCTGTCACAATAGAAAAGATTCAATAGAAAGACTCAATAGAAAAATTTAATAGAAAGACTCAATAGTTGATAAGTAATCACTTTCTTGAGCGCTTATTTAAACAGTTTTGATAAATGTCAAGATTGTCACTACAGGTTTCGTGCAACCACTTAGAGCACCTGACATACTGAATCCAGTCACGTCTATTAAGCTGGCACAGCCACTTCAGCACAATCAAACGCGACCTATACCACATTTTTTTGCTAATTTTTTGCTCTATTCCCGATTTTTTTGCTCCAGCCAATTCGCTAAAACCATGGCTGTGCTAGCTTAAAACCAAAGTTAGCACAGCCACAAAGAAAAAAAGCAGCAAATGAAAAATCAAGTACACATTCTTGAAGGGCTATTTTTTTGCTAATTTTTTGCTCTATTCCCGATTTTTTTTGTTCACTGTTTAAGTCGAAAAATTCGACCAAGAGTGTGGCTGTGCTGGCTCGCGTCAAAATGTTTCTAGATTTAATTGCTCTAAGAATATAGCAAATCGGAATTTTTTGCTCAGTGTTTAAGTCGAAAAATTCGACCAAGAGTGTTGCTGTGCTGGCTCGCGCACACGAGTAAAGTACCTTAAAGCAATTTTTCGACTTAAACAGTGAGCAAAAAATTCCGATTTGCTATATTCTTAGAGCAATTAAATCTAGAAACATTTTGACACCAAAATGAGCGGAGCAATTAATTGCTTTAAGGTACTTTACTCTTGTACGCGAGCCAGCACAGCCACAATCTTGGTCGAATTTTTCGACTTAAACAGTGAACAAAAAA
>NW_017297334.1:539360-570887 GCF_001594075.2 Trachymyrmex cornetzi
CTCAGTAGTTCTGATCGGCGTACTGGCCAGTTCTCGACGAACTCTAACGAAAAGTATCAGGTGACAAAGCGATTGGGTGAACGGTTTTTGAGATACACTACTTGGGAAAGGTCATTGAAAATTTTTTGAGAGTACTCAGTAGTTCTGATCGCCGTACTGGGCAGTTCTCGACGAGCTCTAACGAAAAGTATGAGGTGACAAAGCGATTGGGCTAACGGTTTTCGAGATATTGGAACATTTGAACTTTATCATTGAAAATTTTCTAAGTCCGACGTCGAAAATTTTTTGAGAGTACTCAGTAGTTCTGATCGGCGTTCTGGGCAGTTTTCGACGAGCCCTGACGAAAAGTATTAGGTGAAAATGCGATTGGATGGCTACATAAGGAGATATGTGCTTTAGCAACCAATTTTTCAAATTTTGTTTTAAGTACATATCTCTTTTATTTTTGGGTCTGTGTTGATTTTAATCGCCTAGAACTCTTCGAAATAGACAGAATGACAATTAACATGTGACAGAACTATTGTATCTAAAAATTGATTTTTCAAAAATTTTTAATTTTTTTTATTTTTCAAAAAATTTTTTTATGTATCAGGAACTCTAGGTATTCACGAAATGAAGCTATTGGGCCGCTCAGAACTATTGGATCTCGATTTTCGATGAGAAGTTAGCACCCCATTTTTTAAAAATTGTTTAAAAATACTTATTAAGCGGAACTCTTATTATAAATTATATAGAACTCTTTGTCTTGTCAAAAAGAAACGGGATCTCTATTCAGAACTCCTGAGTACTATAGTTGGGGTGCTAACTTCACATACCCAATATTTTTACCATTACATTGTTACAATCTTTTCTAATAATGTAAATATTGTATCATAATACATGATGTAACACAAAGATATAAGTTGTGATACTTTATTAACTTTAGTATTTGCCTCCTTTATTGCTCTTCCTATTCTACTCAGCGAAATATTGTGTAAGTATTTTATGCAAGCAAAGGTTTTGAATGACATAAGTAGTGCTTCTTATTATGCAGACTTTATAAAAGTTATTTTGTATTTATGTCTTAAGGATGTGATGATAATGATTATTATATGAAATTTGACGATCGTAATACCGTAGTACATAATAATTATGCATCACAATCATCTTATGTTCTTCGTATTAAAAATAAAAATGTAACTGTCTCGCATGGTCAAACGTTCGAACAATTGTACAGGATTATTTACATTGGCTTCTTTGTTTCTTTAATAATTAATAACGTTTTTAAAATTCAACAAAAAATAAAAAATTAATATTTTTGTCGTAAATTAATTTGTTGATATATTAATGATTTTATTACTGTTAAATTATCTTTTGCCAATTATGTTGCATAAGAATACAATTACTGTTTAAATTCATTGCAACAATTATGCGAATGTGATTTGATTATTATGATAATTGGATGCATCTTCCCTCTTCATGCATTTTCCAACTCGTTCCTATTATAGAGTAAAAAGACTCGTGCACCACACTTGCATCTGTTATTATGTCATAATAATCCTTCATTCAGGATTATAGATCGAATAAGCGGTAGTTTGAGAACATTATGCCGCAACTTTTAATTTATTGTTTGCGTTTGTGGAAGCCGCGCAATCCGCGACGAGTCACAGGTCGGCACGGAAACGCCGAACCGTTTTGAAATTACGCAATAAATTCAGCAGGGAGGCTGAAGGGTTGGCGCAACTGCGGAACGAGGATAGGAGTCGTCGTTAAATATTTCGCGAGAACCCAAGCACTCGCGACTGATTTACAGACGACGGTACGTGCGTGACGTACCTGCGTATTTCATGCACACGATCCCGACTGGTCCGTCGCTGTTGTCCATTATTTTCTTTTTCCGTGAACAATCCGTTTTTGCGATAAGTGGAATAAGAGAGCATATACTCTCAGGCGAGTTTTCCGAACGTATGAACGACCAGAACGACGCGAAGTTAAGAAGAGAGAAGAACAACGGAATAGGAAAAAACAACGGGCATGGAGGACGAAGAGGAAGACACATGGATCGGTGAAAGATACGGCCTGGTAGAATTGCGGAGTTCCTGCACGGAAATTACAGATGCGGCGTGTTTCACGCTCGAACGAAAGTGTCTGGAAGAGCACTCGACGAGTATAAGAGAGCATACGAGGAATAGAATAGAAGAGACTGGCATACCCCTGAGGGCTCAACGAATTGTTATTAGTAGGACAAATTTTAGTATGAAAGCATACGATTAAGAGATATGCATTCGTTTGTTAATTTTATAATAATAAGAAACTTTTTAAAATTTATAAAAAACCTTTAATCAATGGTTTTATACTTAATCAGTCAATTTTTATGGATGCATTTTGCATATTATGCAATTTTCTTATGTTACCCAACAAAAAGAATCAATTTTTATTTTGATAACAAAAGTTAGCAAAACTTGACTTGTCTTATTTCTATTTCATATCAAATATAAAAAATTAATATCGAAAGAATGAAAATTATGCCAACAAGTCTTGGTCTCTCTTATTTTGTTAAAAAGTTTGTCACTTTTGTGCCTAAACTATATTTATGTATAAATAAAGAGTTTAATTAAAAGTTATTTATTTGTTTACTAAAACATTTAAAAAAGATTTTGTTTTATTTGATTTATAGATATGGCATTTAATTTAATTTACAAATTTAATAGTATAGATTTAATTTATCAAAAACTTCTACAAAAAAGACAAAAAGGAGAATGACTGCTATATATTACTTTCGTTTATGGTCACGGGGAACAATGAAAATTTCTGATAGTAAAAGAATTAATGATGCTTGTCTCTATCACAAATGTAACAAAAAATAAAACATACAGCAATACAAAGTTCAATGTAAGCATTACAAATGAATATCCCCTTCGTGCACAACAACTTTTCCACTTTCGTAATGTTCTCAAATGGGTCGAAAAGGCATTAGCATTAGAGGCCAAATTAGCTGAAAAATCTTGATTTTAGAGTGGCGTGTGGGCAACACACGGCAAGAATGGCCGCACATATCGATTATCGGTCGGCCGCATCCAGATGTGTGTTAAAACTTTTTTCTTCGCGTCAGTCCGTAAATTCTGAAGTTAAAAACTTTTCCGTCCTGCTGGCCGGCCAGTCGCCCAAACTTGCAAGTCAGGGCGACATCATTTCACTCGCAACCTATAAGAACCATGCACTTGTGATGCTAAAAGATGTATTGCTCGGTTTTTTTTTCGATTCCCATCGAGCGATAATGTATGATATGTCCGAGCTTTTACTAATTTACTACGAAATATATATCTCATTGTCTCTTCTTTTAGTACGTAATAATACACTATAAGCTACAACAAACAATTGCATTATATTATAATTGTACTTTCAGTTTTGTTTTTGACTGTAGTATAAAAATATATCTGACTGTAGTATAAAAATATATCTGATCAGCTCTTTTGTACCAAAAAGATTAAGAAGTTTTTTTATGTTAATTAGAAATGGGGTAGAGTATTCTTTTGGGAAATATTGTTTTCTTATCATTTCTTTTCCTCATTCTTAAAAGGAAAGTTATATAATCTTTAATTGCGCTATTTTATATAAAATAATATAGATAAAATAATTATTTTTTAATGCGGTTTTTCTCTCATTGATATTAAAAAAATATGTACTAGTGTTTCAAAAGATAAATTAAAGAATATATACCGAGTTTTGCTCAGAGTCACAATTTTCTGTAATCTCCTTCGTCGGTATTACATATCTCTCAAAACGGGGCTGCACGTATACCCGTGTCTTGTCGACAACGTCGTCCTCGTTTCGGTGCGCGTATTAATCGTGCCTCTGGCTTTTATGCTCATTAAATTACGCAGCCGTCGCTGGATACGGTGCCGTTAAACCAGCGACATCGTCGGTACATTCACGATCCAGCGGTTTCGCGCCAGGCGAGCAAGACGATCGGGAGACCAGATCCAAGTACTTCAACCTGAGTTCTCCACCCACCACGAGCCTACATCCCTCTCGCTGCGCAAACTTTACGCAGATTGCAAGGCTTCTGTCAACCAACCGTAACACGCAACACTGCATTTACGATGTTAATAACGCAGACTATGCCGGTAATGACGGATATTGACGAGGTAAAAGCGCTAAGAAAAATCGACCACTATAGTTCGACATGTTTCGTTACTTTGAACGGAAGTCGGAATACTGATACAAAATTGGCCTTTTTATTTAACATTTATATTTATCATACTGCTCTTTTTTGATACATTTATATGTATTATACCATTTTAGCGGATTTCAACATTTTTTTGTTTAATCTTGTACAATGTAATAATAAATTAATAAAATTTTGATAATTTAAAAATGCATATTCATAATAATGCATATTAAATTATAAGTTAACAATGTATTATTTGTTAAACAAAAATTTTGTTATAACGTTATATTAATATTGCATTAATATTGTATTATTGTAATGTATTTGAAAAGGAAATAAACAATTTTTTTACAGAATAATTATTTCTATTTTTAAAGTTTAAGATTTATAATATTCTAAATACTTAACGTTATAATCCATAATTATTTTACAGATTTCTGTAATTAATATAATTTGAATAATTATACGTTGTTTTATCAATTTACATTACAGATAAGTAAAACATAATTATAAAATATAATTTCTGATTTTTACGTACTTATTTTCATAAAGAAGGTTGAGATATCCTTCAAACCAGATTTCTAGCATCACAAAAGATTTCTCAGCTACTTTATTGACCGCATGTGTTTGCATATTTATACAAACGTAGTCATCCTAGTCCCAAGCGTACATTTCATCTTGTAGCGTTTCTCCTGAATCGATATGCCAGAACTGTGTAGAAACTCCTGGTTATCACACAATATGTACGTTGTAAGCCAGAGTTCTATTGTTGCGATCAAATCAGCTTATCGACTTTGCTATCGCTTTATCTCATTCGAGGAAGAAGTTTAGCGAGAATACCTTCCTGCGGATACCGCTCTGAAAGTGAAGAAAACTTCCGTACGTAGCACGTCGTCAAGGTGGGCGGTGTATTCAAAGTTTTTGGCACGCTTGATATTGATATATCGAGATACTTTCAGCCTGCGTCAGCACGTAGTCGACTGAACTCCTCCCTTCGATCCCTTTCCTTCTCTCTCTCTCTAGATATAACGAGATATTTTAACTGATAGTTCTCGTACAATTGATGATTGGATCCGTTATTTTTCCCTGCTAAACCGTGAGATATGTTTTTCTACAGCGTTCCAGCCTTAAGATATTTTCAAGCGACAACGACTAGCATTTTTCTTAAGTATTGAATAGTACTATAGATTGAACAGCATTCTCCATTATTCGGTTCTTTTTTTTAATGGTACGATACGTTATTTCATAAGTTAACAGGTATAAGTATGCTGCAGATTTATTTTTTCTTCTTGTAATGAAAAAATAAAGAATAAAAATTTTGACACTTCATTATAGTTTGTGAAGTCTCATTGCCCATTTTTTTCTTCATTCTTAGTTGCACTCGACAACAAAAACTTTATACATCGGAATCAATAATTCTCAATAATATTTATTTGTATATGAAAATAATATGCACAGATTAGATCTACGTCATTCAGCAGGATATATATATAATCAGTAGAATATTATTTTTGCATTGAACATTGTGCGCAAAAAATAAGGACAATGCGAGTACCTTTTTCTGTATAAATCGTATACCAGCTGAAAATGTAAATAGGAAAGAGAAAGAGAAAAAGAAGAATAGACAAAATTCACCCTTAAGTATTATGCATACAACATTTGTCTTCAACTCTCCGCATATTTTCTTACAATGATTTCGCATTCCGTTATCCTTTTTTTATTTGCAGTCTTGTCGCGACATCTGCGATTATGTTTATGCGTACGCGCGATCTTTTATATTTCGACACGCATCTCTTTCAATGCTCCGTATTCCCAAATGATATAATACGCAAATATTATATAATAACGCAGACTTTGCAGTTTACAGATTCGTTTCAGAAAATTTGTTTTAGATAATGCAAATAATATCTGTTCTTTTAGACAAAATTTAGCAAAATGTATAAAACATTTTTAAATTGAAAAAAGAAATTTAAAAAAATGGAACTTACAAAGAGTTTTTTAACTATTTTTTGCCATTATTAATAATTTAAATCATGCATTTTGTACTTTGGATAGTATAACTTTAGTTAATAGTTTAGAAGAACTAGACTTTTCTAAACTATTAATAAAAAATTTTCTTATAAGGGAGAAAAAGATTATTCTTTTAAATATTCATGTTATTTCAATCTGCGTTTTAAAATAATATAAGATTAAATAATTATTAAAATATATCACCGAAAGAATAATATTGTTTATTTTAAATTCCTACAAATCAGAGATGGTTTTCATGACAAGTAATATTTGTATCTTATGTATGGATTTACTTTTTGCCATATATTTTTTTATATGTTATTATGACAATTTACAGTTATCATATTTATATTAATGAATAAAAGACTGCTTAATTTATCAAATTATTAATACCTGTGATGCTGATTCTTTTGCTTTTTATAAATAATAACAGAAAAATGACGCCATATTATTAATTGCTCGGCCTAGCTTTGGTATACAACACGTATAAAATTACGTGATTGCAAAATAGGCTGGCACAATAAAACGCGTTTGTACGTACCCTTAGGCAAGTGGGGCACGAGGCCTTCGTGTGTGTGTTCAGTACTCATGACACAGGTCCCCCACGTAATTATATTAAATGAAATGAAGTTAGTGCAGAGCACACATGCCGTAGATAATAAAACGAGCGTCGTTGTCGCTTGCTTTGAAGTTCCCCGCATTTTCCACGTTACTGCGATTCTTGTTCTCCATTGACGATCACTGCCACAACACTTTTGTACCGTTTGAAATCGAAAATTCGTGTAAATATTTGCCATTAGCGTCCGCTGAAAATTTTACGATTGCACGGAATTACATATAGTAACGGTCTCTTCAACAGTACGGGTAATGATATTTACGGCGGACAAATAATCAGTTATTTCTCCCTTCGACATTATCACTCCTCGTTTCATTTTCCCTATTTACGTGCTTGCAGTATTCAAACGAATGACGTTTACTGTACGTCGACAAATTTAACATCATTCGACGTCTCAGAAATACGACATATTCGTCGAAAAAATTTATTGGTAGATTTGTAGTTAACTTTTCATTAGCTTCTCTGATATCGGGAATGGTAGACTTTAATTGCTGATATTTAAATATTTCTGCTATAATAAAATGTTTAAATAGACTTTCGATCATATTATTAAGTACTGTCCTTGCATAAATTCTATTCTGTGTTTTTTTAAAACTATTGTCAACCATTAACAATGAAATTTTCTTACAAGGGAGAAAAAGATTATTCTTCGAAATATTCATGTTATTTCAAAATCATTATCATTTTAAAGTAATTCAAAATTAAATAACTGCTAAAATAACGTATATCATTTAAAAGTAATTCAAAATTAAATAACTGCTAAAATAACGTATGTTGTGTTTTTTTAGTTTGCGTTGAAGAGTAAAAACCGATTAAAATTAACAGTACTAAAAAATCAATACTTAAAAAATCGATGAAAAAATTAATAATAACAAAAAGGATCGAATGTCGTAACAAGTTAAATTATAAATAGAGAGCTGGAACTGATTTGTCGCTTCATGCGGTCGTGTTGTAATAGGTTTCAAAAGGTATAATCTTTTAATCCGTAATTGTACAAAGGATTTAATTTGAACTGGCGGTCCAATTATTTTATGAAGATGTGGAATTGCTATATTTGCGCGTAAGTTTTAATAGATACGTGTAATAATTATCGTAAAAATAAATGTAAAATTGTCAATGAGACGGAACTACCATTTTAAATTTATAATATTTTATTTGAAAATTTTTAACTTTACATAAGCTATTATTAATGTCTCGATAAAGATCATTATGCCTTCCTACCTTGTTTATGATTCAAAGTGCTTCCGGTTTCTGGGTCAATATGAATTTACAACACCAATCATGTAAACATATTTATATGTACAATAATAGTTTTTACCCTATTGAATGGTTACAAAAATATAAATTTGATTTCAATATATTTCTAATAGATATATCTATATGACTTCTTACAACAGGAATATTTATGGCGCGCCAAATTGTTGATAGTTCGTTCTGTATCATACTTCTGCATATACTTCCGTATCATAAGTTTATATAACCATATCAATATTTACCACTTTTTGTCAGTACGCATGTGGAGTTTTAACACACAGTATGCAATACTACGCGAAATGCATTTCTGTTCTCAAATCTTTGACAGTCCTCATATGTAACATATACACATTCGAAACATATAATATTCATCTAGTATAAGATGTGCGTCTTGCAAAGTGCAATCGTTTCCGTAGCTAAGTAAAATATAGATATGTCACTTAGTAAACTTTAGTAGCAATTTATTCGCAATAAATTGGTTAAACGTTAGGGATATATTTGGCCTATATTGTGCTAATAATTGTGCTAGGCAAAAAGAACGGAAGAGGAAAAGAGAGGACATAGCTTGAAGAAAGACAATGCGAAAGAATGTGGAAGGAGAAGCATTTGAAATACATATCGGTAAGACCGATGTGCAAGAACATACTCGTTCTTGGCGGCAGTAATTTTCAGAATGATATGAACGCAAATATACGCACATAGGATTACCGTACAGCAAATATCGGTGACAGACGTTGCGCGGCCACGTTTCAGAGTCCTACCGGGATTGTTATTTGCACTGGCTGTTTCCCGCTACGTGTATATCGATCGGCTCGTCGCCGCGCACCTGATGTACGAACGCGTCTAAGCGTGTAACTCTTGTTACCTGACGTTAATAACTTTAATAACTTCTCAGCGGACGTTATCTGTAGCGTCAAAATGTAAACGACAATCGTAAAACCGAATCCGAGGCGGTGTTTAAGGAGTGATATATCGATTGCGTAATGCGCTCACTGTCTCCCTCGTTTGCGTTGTTTCGCGCACTGTTTCGAGGCGAAGAAAATTATGTGCTCTTAACACAGAGAAATTCGAAGTGGTCAGCAAATAGTCCGTTTCCAATCTTCGAACAATGCAGTTTCTCTTTGCGAGATTTCCCAGAATCCTATAAAGCCAGTCGGTCGACCGATACAGTATGCAAATGCAGTTATTTGCTATAAACGTAATTACCGAAATAATGACAATTAATTCCAACGACTGCACTTGTTCAATGTGCAGCAGCTTCGGTATGTACTTATGTAGTTCATATAATGCATATATTTGCGGTTGGTCGCATCTAACTCTATATTAACATGTATGTAGATTGCACATGTTATACTAATAAGGCAAAATGGCACATGGTAAGTTCTCGGTTTGGGTGAAGAACAAACATGTGTTCTCACACGCTTAAAATAATTTATTTTTAATAAACAATTACAGTAGATGTAACAAAGTAGTGCAATGAAGAACCAGAATTTGAAAAAGTTAAACCGTTTGGTTTATCTTATATTACTGAAAATCTCAATTTTAACTTTTGACCCCTTTATAGTCGACTAATTTCATATTTTGCTTCAGTGGAGTTAAGGTCCTTGGACACTATTGTTGAAAAACGGAAATTGAAAAAGTTAAGCCATTTTTGAAAAATTTTGCCAACAATCGGACGGACAGACAAACGAATGGATGGCTGAATTAACACTGTGAAATTGTAAAGTAGTTTGCAATATGCTGCACTACTCAATAAACTGTTTTGCACAAATTACACACGCAAAAATCACTTATTTAAATTATACCGCACAAAAATGTATCAATGCATCAGATTCAATAAAAGAAAAATGTAGCTTCAGCTAGTTTATACACCATCGTTTTCTCGAATTTGCCGAACCTGCACGATTTTATCTTAGCGATCTCCGTGCTTGAATGATAACGCAAAAGGGGAAAACGAAGAAAGGAGCAGCACGCAGCGTATCCGCCACATTGAAAATGGTTGGTTCTGCAAGAGACGATTTATAGCTTCGGTAAGGGGCCGGCGGGACGTTCGGCGCCATATAACCATCATTCATTTTGTCAATAGCGCTCACCTCTACAATGGATTTCGTGTACGTATCAAAAGTGAACAGCTTTATTCTTTCAGCGTGGCGTGGCGCGAATCCAAATGCCTCTTGACTCCCCCGGCACGTGAGAGGGTTCTTATTATTTTCTGCGAGGCTTCCGCACACTATTCTGCGCTTCGTGTCCATATGTTATAGCCGTCCTGACGTGAGAAACGGGCCGTGTCCCCTCATAGTCTGTGCCGTCGCAGTCACTTCCCGCGTGGAGACAAAGTGGTCGAGCAATTTTCATACTTCGTTGCCACGTCCTGGCGAATAAGTCGACTGACAGCAAAATTGTTGGAAGTTTTCTCCGAGACACACACTGCGCTTGATGCCACCTTCGATACAATCTTCGTTTCTAGGTTTTGCTAGGAGATCGACGGTAGAAGGATAAATGATTTTCGAACGATTGGCTGCCGGATATAGAAGATCATAGTATGTGATCTAGAAAAGCGAAAATGATAAAATACGCGGCCAACTATAGATTCAGTTGAAGATTTTCGGTTGATAAGTCACACACAAACAGAAAAGGAATATCCAAAAATCACTCAATGCTATCGCAAAACAGCCCAGTTTTATGCGATAGCATTTTTCATGTAACATAAACAATTTTTATTTTCTCTTTTTTACGTGCTTTAAAAATAAATAAATTCGAACGATCTAATCTGATTTACTACGGCTCCTATATCTATTGCAGAATTGTAGAATACATAGAGAATTCGGATAGAGGATCGCTATAGAAAATACGTACACTTTGGTACACAAATAGTATAGATACGCATACAGGTATATCAAGGAATATTGTTACAAATAGCATTATTTCGTCGAATAGTAAACGGATCAGTGAATATTCTGGTCATTTGCTGTCGACTTGGTCGCGAAATGTATTTCCAATTATGAGCACCAGATCGGCAAGACGATTCTCACAGGGAACTTTGTCAATTAGTCTCGTTAATTAGACCGTCGAGACAGCAAGCGGACGACCTATGACCGCACTGTTGCCTCAAGCCAAATCAACTTCCACTCACGAGAGTTTAGATAGCTTTGTAATCGTACCTATAATAGCTTGGTGAACCAATTCTTAGATAAGCTACCGCTCGATAATTCACACTAGACGATGATGCCGTTAAATTGATCGGTATTCGTGCCAAGTTTGTGATAATCACATCATATAACAGCGTTTTAATAATGTTATAGCGATGGCAACGATTTCTTTATCGATATGATTAACGTGAAGGATATGATTAACGCTAACAATAATATAATAAAATAAATAATTGTCGATTTTGTTTTCGATATTCATGATGCAATATTCTTAATCAAATATACTCGTATATTTATGCTTCTCTCGATATTTTCATATTTGTATGTGTGCTTTTATCAAAATATTATAAAACCTATAATAGATTATTCAAAATGTTTAATATATAATATAACGGAAAATAGATGTTTATATTTCGTTTAAATACGATATATATTTTTTTATTACCACTTAAAATATTTTTGTAAAATTTATTCACGAATGTCAGTATTTAATATTAAATACGTTTTAAGAGCAAGGATTAGAGTCACGGTTGCCAGGTCTCCAGATTTCGACTGGAGACTCCAGTTTTCAGGACCAATCTCCAGTTCTTCAGCAGACGGGAAAAATCTCCAGTTTTTCGCTCGCGTGGAGTATTTATTAATTGCATATTTAAATTACGTGGAAAGTAATAAGAAAGTCTATGATTATGTTCGAAATTAATGTTATATTTTACGAATAATAAAAGTTTGTAATTGTGTTCGCATTGTATGTAATAATAATAAAAAGGTCTCTGTGATTGTGTGTTGACACTTTATGTTGGTCAAATATTAATAACAAAAAGAAAGTCTGCAACAGTAGTCGTAAAACACGAATTAACTCTGCGCCTTTTTTTCTCTTTTTTTTCAATGAAACAATTAGCCGGTCTCCAGTCGAAATATAAAATCTCCGGCGCACGGACCTTCGGGTCCCAGCTGTACAGTGCTCGGGATCTGACAACCATGGTTAGAGTATCTCAGTGGTGGAAAATTTCCCTGCGTTAACTACTAAATTTGCGCAAGTAATGCAGTCCTCAGTTCTTAGAGTAAGATCTTGCACGTCTTAGATCTCAGTTCTTAGCGTCTATTAGCAAAATATGAACGTACATTGCAGAGCACCGTAGTTTGGCGTTTCAAAATCGAGGTTAAAGCTTATGCTGGATGGTTTCCACTGGTGATCCCGGCAAATGGACCAGCTTCCATAAACATGAATGGGTCGGCATGCCTGTCCCCGTTCGAGTACATCGTTTGCTTTCCGCCGACATTGGAACGGATGCGTGCACCGGCGGCGTTGAATTCTACCGATGGACTCGCCAATAGTATCCACCAACATCACCGGGTCGCTTATCCCTTTCGCAATCTGCGGTACATAGAAGGAGCTCATGGGTAGTACATTTCCGTTACATAGATCGACGCGCGTCAGAACATATGAATAGGAAATTAAGCATTTCTTCCGAGACCCATTCGATTGAGAGAGAGAGAGAGAGGGGGGGGGGAGAGAGAGAACGGATCTACTTTAGATTTACTCCAGTGATCAATAGATAAAGGGACGACGCCGTATTGCGATGCTCCGTGCAAGAGATAAAATGGCCAGCTCGTTTGTCTCCCCCTTAGATGGTATCACTGACGATTTGCCGTTTCATCGAGGCAATTTAAGGGTGACTGCGCTCTTTACCCCTTCGGATGTTCCGTAATCGAGCCGACCGCATTCGCTCATAAGGAGTTCCGGGCACGTACGCTCCAAAGTCTATGCCACGCGCCAGACTAAACTCTGAAATTTCTACTTACAGTCTGACTGAGCAAATCTACTAATTGCGCTTATAATATGCAGTTACATTATTGTGCACTAGTTCAAACTTTTGAAGAGCTTGAAGAAATTTTAATAAGAAAATTCTATTAACAAAACTAGTAGAAGATAATAGATATTATTTTAAGGAAATTTAGTTCTTTTCACGTCTGTCATCTTTAAACGTAAACTCTCGAGTAACAAATATATTAAAGTAAAATTTAAAAATTATAAGATTAAAAAGACAAAGTTTTATTATGTATTTGTAATGCTTCAATACATATTAATTAGTTAGCACAATAGCTTAATTAATTATTTTTGATACATAAAAATAATTTAATTTGTTAGAATTTACAATGAAAAAAGTGTTTAAATTCTAATAACTAATAAATTCCCGATTTTATTTTCAAAATTACCAAGTTAAAATGCTTTATCATTATTGTTGTATTTCTACTTATATATGGTATAATGTCTTTATTAGCTTCGTTTGACGATTACTCACGTAGTTTTTAAAAGAGTTTACCTCTACTTAAAGTTCTATTATGCTGAATATGACCATGTAATTCTTCATCTAATATGAAGATTTAACGTCAACATGAGATAAAGCTTGGACGGTCACATTTAGCGCCAAATGTATGGCGAAAACGCGAGTCCTTGTTTCAAACGCGTCGCTGAGAAGAGTACCAGAAAAGTGATGAAAGAGAGAAGGAGAGAGAAAAATAGTAGGATAAACACGCGCCAAAACTCCCGCAATGCAGGCCCGTGTGCAACTGCGTCGCAATCCAGATATTGTACTTACGTAGTAGTTCGAAAGCGCTCGGCGAATTGCGAAAATATAATTAAATGCCGCACAACCGAGCCAGCGCGGGTCGGCGAACCGTGATATTTTCTTGTGCATAATGCGTTTATCCGTTTGACATAGACGTGGCGGATTGCAACGTACCGAGAATCAGCGGCTTGTAATAAAACGTAAAGGAAGGATCAGAAAACGTATTTTCATAATTCTGTCGGCATCCAAGGCATGCCGCGTGCTCGCAATTAGAACGCAATTTAACGTTAGTGGTGAAGAAAAAGGCTCTTTACTCTTTACTGAAGGTCATTTCCCGTGGCTCGTCGTCGGTGAGGCGAGGTATTTTACAGCGCTATTTTCTCCCCGCTCTAGTTTGCATTATCGCATTTGCCGCAAGTTGCAAGAAGTCTGTGCTTATCATCACAGTGATCGCTAAAAGGGTACTGCTAAAACTAATTTTTCCAGAATTGTCATAGAAAATACTTAAGCGCGCTCCCCTAGCGTAATCCTCTAGCGCTATATAATACCTATATAAGTTTATAATTTGTAATTATTTTATATCTTTCTTCGAAAGATGTCGACTTTACTGTGTACGATGCACTGATTACGATGCGTCCAATTTAGCTGAAAGCGTGACGTAACGGCCCTTTGCGCGGCGGAGAGGAGAGCAACATTCTGCTTTTGGTCAGTGATTGGTATGATCAAGGATAGTCGGTTGAACGGGTCAAGCTGAAGGAGAACGTCCTCGTTACGTTAACATTTCCTGCTCTTGGAATATTGGCATGACGTTTTCTTAGCAGGAACTTAATCAACACCGAGGTGAGTCCATCATAAAAAGGATTCCGTATTTATTCACGGCGAGTTAAAATAAATTCAAACGAAGAAGTAATTTAACTGCAGACATATTCTTTCTCTAACCGCAGGAGAAATAACAATATTTTTTTTACCTTGCGCGCCATGTAATTTAAAATTTACAATAATTTAACTGTTATTAATTAAAAACAAGGTTGTACGTTTCGTTAACTCGCGTAGATAACGATGGACAAATAATGCAACAGTATGTGCTTCTACGATAGTACAACATCGCTCAATGTGCGAGAATTATTAATGAATTCATATAGGTACGTTTGCGTCCACATTTCTCTGGAAGAGGTGTTGTGAAGACAAACCTGTGTGTGCAATTAATTAGTCACGCGTACGCGAGCAGATAATTTTCGTTGAGGGCGACTAATTACTCTCTCCATTTCTCTCCCTCCCTTTGTCAATCACCGCGTGACGTTGTGGTTCGATACCAGTGCGGAGCAATAGCCGCTGGAATCCCACGAAGCTGTCTCTCTGTTGCCAGACAGCTCAACCAAAAAGCTCGACCTCTATCAATCATATGCTTGATTTAAATCTTCAGCGAAAGCGCAATTAGTAACATTGTAAAGTTATTTTTCTCGTAGCGTTTAGATTTATCTGACATCAATTTCAAAAGCTTTTATCATTGCTTTCCGAAGTCATACAGCCAACAAGACAGATTTTTATTGTTTGTCATTCAGCGGTTCACAGGTAAACGGAGTTCGAAATATTATTATCAAGTCAATTCATTAGTGACCTTTTTTTTTTAAATTTGGTGTGTGTTACACTAAATTCATTATTTTTTCTAATTCTAAAAGTGTGAAACGTATGATGGCGTTTTATGCTGGTTTCTTTGCATTCGTTAGAAAGCCGAGCTTTTACGCTACGACAGATATCCTAGTATTTCGCTTTGTGTATTTCAAAGGAACAAACACACATGTCTGGCGTATTTTGTTGGTAGTTCAAGTACACGCCTTTGCACAATATTCCTTCGGTAGAATATATCTCGCTAAATTAAAAATCGTATTTTACTGTCATCTACAAGAAATTCGATTTTGAAATATGATCATATAAATATTTTTTATTTTTAGAGGAATATAAATAAAAATATAGTAGAGAAGACATATTATTTGAATTATTAAAGTTACAAAATATATTTAATATTCAATGTCTTCATCGGAAAAATGAAACAATCTTATTGTGTAATATTCCTTAAGTTCCTTTAGATTCGGAAACATAATGTCTTACTTCTGTGTTAAAAATATGAATATCAAAAAAAAAAAATTTCTAGAAATTTTTTATCAACATTATAAATATTTAATAATATACTAGTTATGTATGCATTAGCGCACTGCGTTTCTACAAAATAAAAATTAACAAATGTTCTCTCATTCTAACTTATTATAATATTAATATATTATAATAATTATGATAACTTAATTATAATAAAGATATTTTATACGTTTAATTACAAACATCTGTTATATTTTATTTCCGTTACATTTTAATAATATTTTTATTTAAATTTGTTCATTACTTCATAACCATTTTTACAATTTTTATACATTAATAAGCGCAATTGCATGTATGTAAAAACAAAGAAAATTAATTGCTTAGTATAGTCACTGTATAAAAAAAGTTAAAGCTCTGAAACATTATATCTAGTTATTACGAAAACGCGAGGTACATACATTAAGCGCGAAATTAAGAAAATTACACTTTACGCGACAAACAAGCCAGCGTAAATTTTTCAATGTCGGCATCGCTTTCCTTTTTTCGAGTTTCTTTTTTTTTAATTTTTTTATTTTGTGTCCACGAGCAAGACAATAATACGCGTCTGGATAAAACACGTCGGACCAAAAATTACAACGCGCGCGGCTGTTAATATCTTACGATGCACTGCATAGAATAGAAGATCCGTAATTGCATCCGCACTGTGCAAGTCCAGCCGATTTACGACACAGTGACACTCGCGGCATGCAATAAGTAACACCAGTACGTACTATTCGTAAGCGCGCAGAATTTATCATGATCAGAAAAGATTACATGACAGAGAGTAATTTTGTTTGATAAAGTGAAAAACGCTGATATATTTTGCATGAAATATATTTGAAACTGTGTACAGTATAATTAACTGCAACTGACGAAAATATTTCCATTTGATAAAATATATATATAATAATTTACATTTCTGCATGTACACATAGGTACAGTATTGAGAAAAATAAAATAATTGCGACACGTAATAGGAGCAAACAATTTATTCCGTTTTCTGCTAACATTTTCCATTCACTTTACTATCAATATTTTAAAGCTTTATTTACATAATAATGTTCTATACATATTGTTGATATAAACTTTATAATATCCAAAGAGGTAGTGAATATTACAAAGTTCTCCGTCTCTTTCTCTCTCCCCTCTCTCTCTCTCTCTCTCTCTCTCTCCCTCCCTCTCTCTTCTCTTCTCTTCGTTCGCTCAATTAAAATACTATTTACTGTTAGGAATGCTTCCTTAACTGCGTCCAAGTTAAGGGAATGAAAATGCAAAAGCGTTTTATGATACATGTTTAAGCTATTCATTGTTTGGATGCTCGTAATGTAGCCGGTAATGTTTTGCCAGCATTAAATATCAACATAAATCTCATCCGTTCCGCTGTACGTCTTCATCCTTCATCTTTTTAGAGATAAACGAGAAGTATTCGAGAGTTCGAGGCGCGAGAAAATGAAGAATCATTCTCCGTAGAAGTTGTAAATCTTGCGAAAGCTAACTATCGCCGAGCAGAACGGCGAAACAGCCCCTGTTGTAACACGTTTTATTACTTCGTTTTAGTACTTGCACTAAAGAGTCGTCTACTGCACGTTCGCGATATGTACAAGGTCTGCCATTAGATACTACAAGCGCGACGCTGACAAAGTGAATTGCGTGCTTTCGTTATTATATAATTTACTATACAGGGTGTTTCTGAAATAATGCCCACTAATCATATAGCGTTATTCCTAATAAAAAACTGGATCAAAAAGTCCTTTACCATTTTACAATTTTTGCATTATTTTTTTGTAGTTATCCAATGAGCAAAATGTCCAAAAAATCGATGTATAGGATAACTTTAAGATATTTTTAAGAATTATTTAAGAAACATCTTCAAAATATTTCACAAAGAACATTGAAAGATATCTTTAAATTGTCTTATACATCGACTTATCTTATATTGATATCTTATATCGATGTATCTTACACGTCTGTTTATTTGGCAATCTTTAGAAATTAATATCTCGTTAACCTGCGAAAATTGCAAAATGGTCGACTTAGTTTTTTATTAGGAATAGCATTGTATGATTAATAGGTGTTATTTCAGAAACACATTGTATACATACTTTTTAACTCGACATTATATGAATCTACGTCTTAATTTATTTATAGACGTTATGATGCGATATTGTTTAGCTATTTGCATACAATTTTTTACTATAAATCGTTCTAATTTAACTAAAATAAAATGCAAGTAGATTGTAAAATTTGACAATTACTAATTGTAATTGCTAAGATATATACATATATGATATATATAATCCCGTTATAAAATCTATAAATATGTATCTCATATATTGCGTACAATATAAAATACTTATTCTATATTGAATCAAAACTGAAAATTACAATTATCCTATAATAATCTTATGAATTTGTGAAATATAAAAAGAATATTGAAAATATAGTATGTAACTTACAGTTATGTTAGGTCACTTAGAAAGAAATCGTACTTCGTAATCTGGCAATAATATGAAAGAATCAGTAATCTATGAAATGTATAAATTGTTCTAAAGCATAACTACACAGAAAAAAAGACTATTCTTAAATCAACCATAATATACTCATATATAAGCAAAAATATTATAATCTTGCTTCAAAGTTATCGATCTTGATTTGATTAAATTTGTTTTGATGCAAGTATTACTTTGCACTTAATTCAAGACTTGCTCAATTAAAAATCTTATATCAAGTTTAAGACTAAAATTTTTAAAGTAAGATTACAATATTTTTGCTTATATATGAGTATATTATGATTGATTTAAGAATAGTCTTTTTTTCTGTGTAGCCATAATTTATAAAGCACTGTAAATGGATACACTATGACTTTTATGACGATTCGATATTTCTTCATATTCCATTCCCTTTTTTGCTTTCGTCGGTTGTCGATATTTCACTATCTATCGACCAGAGAAAGTATTCAACCAATTTTATACGTATAGCTACATGTACATAGAAATATCATGCCGCGTCTTGAGCGTGGTTAATCCTGGGCAGACAGCAAAACTATTCAGCGCAACAGAATTTTTGCGGCAGCAGCGCCTGGTATGCGCGTTCGCCACGCCGCGCCGTCCACTCGACATATAAAATCTGCCGGGCTACTCTCTCAGCGTGTCGACAGTTCGACCGGAATGAAATATCGATTTTCAATCGGGCATAGTTTAACACTCGGACGATTTCGAATAAAATTGCCCAGCCCCAGAGAGAGAGAGAGAGAGAGAGAGAGAGAGAGAGAGAGAGAGAGAGAATGTAGTGGTCTATATTCTTCCCATTCCTTTAAACTCGCAACGGTGATACACCAGCAGCTCGATTGCTGATGGAAATCGAACCGTTTCGCTACCTATCTCCAGGAGCGCGTTGTCATTCCAACTGGGACGTTATGGCCGGAGCCAAGAAAAATAGCTGCCCGATCTGGTCTCTTTATCCATCCTCTCACTCCCCATTCCACCGTCGTGCTGTATCTACCTTGGAAAAGCGTTAATGAGACCGGGCAGATCGGTGTTGTATCCCACCGATCGTTACAGATAGCGAGTACTTTAATTGGAAAAGTTTCTAGCTGTCCCGCCAAAACATACTCTTTAGGATGGCACTTTTTTCCTTCTTTCTCATCACGAAAATAAGGAATTTATATATTTGATGGAGTCGATTCGATTGGCACACGCACTAGTTCGCAATTGTCACCATTGACCGATAAATTCGCAGCATGCTTGACTGGTTCCGCGAGCGCATAGGTGCGTGCATGCACGTTTATCACAAAACACGACGGAATATACGAGGGTAGGCGTAAAATCTGCATCTCAAAAAGCCGGCCGATAGGCTCGTGCGTCGCTGCACATTTGACAGACGCGCCGATGACAGCAACGACGTCCCCGTTTTGTATCGTGACGTGTGTGTACGAACTCTGATCTTTCGAAGCGTGATAATGAGAGTCACACACAATCGCGTACAACCGCTGAAAATTTTTTTGCATACTTTATTGAAAATAAATCATTTTAGAATATCTCAGCATCAGGGATCATCCCAGCGCAATAATGCGTGACAATCTGCTTAATTGCATGTGTATGTTGCTTTTAAAAGAGGAGAAGCGGGTGAGAATACAGTAAACGAAGCTGGTGTTTGAACAGCCAGGTATCTCACTAAATTAAGCGGCTCGGCATTATGGGTACACAAAGAGAATTGCTCAGTATAAATTACAAGAATTGGACACTCGTGATTCGTTTTCTCCCCGTTAATTTACACTAACGATGTGCAAGCGCCGAAAATATTGCTGAAATTCAGCAGTAAGAATACACTTTATCACGCTATCATCTGTGTACTATAAGAATCAATATAATGTTTATATCTCACTTTACCAAACTATTTATACGTTACGCTGGTTGCATCTCTTTCTGTTTTCTTTTTCACAGTTTGCTTTCCATTTTATTAATATTATCCATACGTCCAAGCAAAAACATATCTGTAATTGCATATCTGTAATTGTACTTTTACAAATATTAATATCGCCATATATAAACAAAATGTAATTTTTCGTTGTTTTTATTAACAATGATCGATAAAAGAAATACATTCAAAAATTTCGTTACTACTTTTTACTTCGGATTATATGTATATGCATATTTCATCATAATTTTCCAAAGAATTTGTACAGATTGAAAAATGTGGATATACACACTATAAATTTTTCTTAATTGCGAAACACATTTTGCATCAAATTCATATTTTCAACAAAAAATAATTTTTTTCACTCAAATATTATATTTCGATGCAGTTGATAAATATATTGTCATAATCAAAATATGATAGTGCTACGGTAATAAATTACTATAACATAAACATGTAATTAAAATAAAGAAATCGGGTGTAACGACAGTAAATCCGACTGCCAGAGTGTAAGGATGAATGGTTCTAGCGGATGCAAAAAACTCATTGATGCATGCGTAATATGCGAACAAGCGTATCCCTGGAGAGGCTGACTCGTTATCAGGCAGCATTTACCAATAACTTCTTGAACTCAGATAATTTATCGTACATACCGCACTTTCTATATTTACCAATACGCTAAGTGCAACTGCGAAGTGTGCGTGACTATCAGATGCGCGCGCAACGTGGGTCACTGTATCGATTTGATATTCGTCGTGTTTCTCACACAGAGAATGAGCGTATATATATTTTTTTAAATTGTTCATCCACATACACATGTTTGCAATTGGACGCGATACGTCAGCCGCGATTAACGTTTTCAGGAACGCGTTCGACTGCAACGAAGAGGAGGTATACTGGCACCGAATCTCGTTCTTTGATACTAATATATCGCGAAAAATGAATAGTACGATACGAGAAAAGTACGATAAAATATTCTTTTATCTTTCCTAAATTATACTTTCTATAATTAATATATAATTAATATATGTACTATAGCTTAATTAATATTAATGTTTCATAATTTAGATATTATTTTTATAACGCATCTCATTGTCAGAGATTGTCAGAAATAATTTTTATAATAGCTGAGAGTGGGTATTATCATATTTTAGTCAATTTCACGTATAAAGTTAACCATGTTTATAAATATATTTACATCGTATCAAAGCCATGTCAAATTTAGGAAACATCGTCTCTTCTGAGAGTGAAATAATAAATGTACGGTATCCATTAAAAAGCAATTTAAATAGCAATTTCCGCTGTCGGGTCGCAAAGCGACGTTCAAGCAAAGCGACTCGTTGAAGTTTACCGAAAGGTTCGTAAACAGGCAGTAGAAAATATTTTGTTCCTCTAGCGATATATGTAAATTACAAGTATTTTATTATAATGTGGGAATTTGGCTGTATTCCCTTTTTCAAATAAATATATATTTCTGTACATGTTAAGCATAACATAATTTATACATTTAAATAAAATATATATTTAAAAGGATCCTGAAGTTGTCTGTTTTATTGATAAAAATACTATTTTGTTACACGAGATACACTTTGTATTAGTTTCATAAAATTAAAATTCCGTTTCTATAATTACAATACATGTTAATGTATGTAGTTAGTTTCTGATCTATGTTGTGCTAAAAAAAAAGGAACAACAAATTATCAAAAGAAATTACAGATTTCGACTTTTACCTCAATATGCCGACCAAAGTTGTCAATTTATTGAAACATTTACTTCGTGAAAAACTTATACAAGTCATATGCACGAAATAAAGGCCAAATGTAAAATAATTAAATTAGTAATCGTGAATTGAACTAAATTTAGCAGCCTAATTTAAAAAATTGCCTCTTTTAAAAAATTGTGTAAATACGCGCGGTGTTTATATACCTAGTAGTATGCAATGATATGTCGATTTCTTGTAAATTATTGTAATAATAAAATCTTTAATTCAAAGACTATAATATACCGTAAAAAATCGTTAGATTGTATAGATCTTATCATTATCAATTTATTCTCTTGGTGATCTCTCGATAAAGCGAGTGAATTTTGATGTCTCCCTAATGAACACTTATTTCATTTGATAAGAATACAGTTGCTTGATGAAGAAAAAGAGCGAAATACATCTATTACTAAATTCGTGAATTTTTCCATTGATAGGACTATCTGGCGATGAAAATCGATATCGGCCTTAGGACACTCGGCACATGCCGAACAAACGAACGACAGGACATGCTACGCATATTTCAGAGTTTCGAGTATTTCTCTAACAATGCGACACGATCTGCTTTTTAATGTGGGTCACGTTTACGGTATGGCCACCTTGTTTATCAAAGAATTTGTGCATATAAGAGTACGTATGCTACTTCAGATCAAAGTGCATAAAATAGTTAAATAATTATGAAGCGCTTTACATTCTAGAAAAAAATATTTGATTGTTTTAGCAAGTTCTTAATATACTTTCCTTCCAGTCTGTTTAAAAAAATTTTGTAAACTATTACTTTAAAATATATTTAATACAACATAATAAACATAAAAAAGCATATATTATTAATAATTAAAAGATAAAGATAAATTAAATATGTGTGATTAATAATTATTTATCATTAAACGTTAAACTGTATATCAATCATGTGTCTGTTTCACAAAAATATTTGTTAAGAGACTAACGACAATATACGAATATATGGATATGCCGACTGCAGTTATTTGTCGCAGTTAGTGGAGCATCGATCGCAATGCTTTTATTTGAAATTTGTGGCCATTGCCTTTTCGTGTAATCGACGCTGTCTCCCACAGAATGATGGATCTACAATTCATCATTGGGTTTTAACCCAATCGTGCAGTCAAAAAAGGCCGCGGAAACTATATGTTGTGCAAAATACTATACTTAAATTAGAGAAAAATTCTGTTGTACATATTTATTTAAAATAATGTACATATTTTTTATACTCATATACAACTCATGTAATACTTATATAAAAAAAACTGGTCTCTTATCACAAAAAATAAAGAAAACTTATCTTTTTGCTGTTTATGAATGCATGGGTTATTATTTTCTGTCTCATACGAAAGCGAATGCAAAATGTCGATGTAAAATATAGAACAGTTTTATAAATGGAAGAAATATTAGATTGTCGTGGAAGGTCTAGCTTTGCGAAAATAATATCCAAAATAAAACGAACACATCGTAATATTGTAGATTCAAGATAAAAGCCGCGGCCGTAATAAAATTCGCGTCTGACGTAATCGTGTAGTTGCTATTTTGTAAAGACTCGCCAATGCGTATATGAAGAGGACATCCTTTAAGCTTATGTAGAAAACGTTCAAATATTGAACACTGAAATTCTTGCAACAGAAACTTCCTCGAAAAGGAAGAACGCGGTACACGTTGCATTTCTGTTTTCGTAGCTTCCGGGTGCCTTTGGCTCCTCGAATATCTTGAAACTTCTTCGAAGTCGACCATAGAGGAAACTTATACGCGTCGCCATTTTGTAAGAGACGCACTTACACCATTCTTGGCAACTGATTTACGAGGACGATAACCTGTACTTACTTATGATTATGAATTCCGCGAGAGAGTATTCATAAAATTAGATTTCTTTGAGAGAGTGAGTTGTTAACGGAGACGTAGATGTAATATCATATCCTTTCTCGGTTCTACATATATATAGATATATATTAGATATGTATATATACAAGATACAAGGCAAAGGGAAGTTGATACTACTAGCGATGTGATTATCCCTAAATTTAATGTCGGTTCTACATATAGAGGTATATATTAGATATATATACATACAAGATACAATGGCAAAGGGAAGTTGATACTACTAGCGATATGATTATCCCTAAATTTAATTTCGATGTATATAATATATGCTAGTAATTATATAATATAAAAATTATTAATAATAAAAATAACATGTTACATTTCTTAATAAAATTCGCTTTAGATATTTAGAAAAAACTGAACGCTCAATTTTTTAGTGACTTTCATCACAGTTTCTGCTCCTAGTTCAAATAGAGAGAAATTTTAGTAAAACAGAATTCTATTTGCCCAAAAGCATAGCCATGTCTTGAAAAAACAGTATTTACAACTAACAATAATAGATTTTTCATTTCCATACTGAGACTTTTTGTATCTGTACATGTTTTATTTTAGCCATTATATTCAATATAACAATTGAAAGAGTTTGACTGTTTCTTGCTCCATTTTAGAATCGACCTCAGTCTACCGCGTAGTTTTATACGTTTCGCGTAAAGGGGAAAATGCGATAAAGAAAATCTCCCACTTTTCCTATTCCGGCTACGCAGCTGGATAAAATACAAAGTTTAAAGATAACCATTCCAGTTTACCCAGAGATAAGCCCACTGGAGTATGGTTGCGAGTGTGCTTGATGTATGAATATCCGATGAGAGTAAAGCGTAATTCAAAGGGATGAATTAAGTTTTAGGTGTGCTCTGACGACTTGAAAGATAAAAATATACATTTGCATTTTGATCTGACATAAATATATATTTAAAAGGTGACTGATCTAATTTATTACAAGCCAATCGTTTTATCTCTTTAGGATACATATTCTGATCTATTAAGATCTGCCTGTCCATTTCCGATATCAAAGGCTAAAGTCTTAAGAAAACAGGCACGATTCAATGGATAAAAGAAGTGCAATGTTCAGTGGGAAAAAACCGGTGAGTATTCCATAAGCAAGACTTATGGATGGATAGACCAAGCACTGGTGTTAAACACGATAATAATTTTCTGATACGCTATTGTGTCTGCAAAAAAGTTCTATTATGAGATGAATATGTAGCTTTCAACGATACCATGTACTTCACGCGCTCGTGCGTGTAAATTGATATCGTGTCACGGATACCGTACACTTTGTGTTTTTTTCTGTCGGTTCGATGAATTTTATAGAATTAGCCTTAAGAGACTGCATTAATTAACTTTGTCGGAACATGGCAATTTAATCATTCTGGCTGCAGATATTCGACGACAGTTTTATAAAATTGCGGTTTGAAAATAGGTTTGCTTTATTATTTAATCTAATATCGTCACTTGCGCAGATCAATCGACATTCATAACAAGTATATAGCAAGTGTACGTTAATTGTGGTTTTATCGGTGAATTTCTGTGTGAATATAACAATACGCGTCAATCAATGTGACATGATCTTTCCGATATAATATGATATCCTATGATATTACATATAACAAACAAATTAGTATTGCGTTATGATTGCGCTATGTATTCCCGTGAGAGATGGACATTCTATCGGCGTGTAGCTTTGACAACGGCCCGTCGCAGTTTTAATGGCGAACCAACTAACCGTGTCATCATCAAATATTTGCATAACAGACAATGAAATCGTTATTAAATCACATTAACCAGCATATTAGGTGAAGTAGGTATTAATAACACGCATTTATAGATGTATCTCGTTTGTAACATGTCACAATAAATTTTCATTATTCCAACATAAATCATGTTTTCATTACAATTTGTAATAAAGGGAAATGTCATCTCGTCTTCTATATTGCTCAAAACTATATCATTCAAAATTACAAAAAAATATTAAAAAATTCTAAAGATATTTGGCTAATATAATATAATTTTGACATGTTAAGATTCTTATTTTTCGACAGTTTTATTAATAAATAGACATATTGCTAATTAATACTATAATCGTTATTTTCTGTATTTATATACATCTTTATTTAATTCTTTTAAGTAAAAAATGTTAAACTATTTTAAAACTTCTGTTATGTGTACTGTATATATTTTCAGATAAAAACTATTATAAAATTATTATAAAAAATATAAAAATAACGATTTCTTTTGTTTTGTTAAATAAAAAACCAATACATGACAATTTAATGAAGTCAATACATGATAATTCACGTCACGCAAAATAACTTTTTCCCACGTAAAAAATTAGAAAAGAGGTGAGAAAGATTACATTAATTATATAGTCGTTACAGACGTAATTAAACGTAATTATATGTCAATAATCATTTGACCTTATTATCATGACACGATTATATTATGACAGGTTTAGCTGTAGTGAAACACACGGATAATTGACGATATGTGTGTATGTGCTTACATATATACTGACAAACACACGTGCATTTTCATCCTACAGAATAGTAGCGGAGTTAATCAACTGATTTAAGATAATTGCCAGAATCGTTAATCAAGTTTAATTATATGTGTATAGGTAGTAAATAAAATTAAAGTCTGTGGGCTATTAATCTCATCGATTATTTCTTGATGTAAACGTTAATTGTATTAATTTATTACTGTATTAAAAATGTTAACTATATTAATAACAATTCGTTGATATACAGATAAAAAAGTTTGGACACAAAGTTTTGTGCTTATTAAATCATTAGTAACGTTTATTTACAAAAAAGCAAACTTTGGATTGTTAATTATATCTTATTAAATACCAAAACTAGTAATTAATATTCAAAATAGCCACCTTTAACTTTGATGTAAACTTTAAAACATTCTGGAAATATATATATATATATATATATATATGTAATAAATCTTTTGATGCAGAATCTTGGTATTAAACAGGATATAATTAACAGTTTAGAGTTTGTTTCTTTTAATGTTATTACTCAAGGAGCAAGCTAATGTTATTTTGACACCAAAATATCACCTTTAACGTCAAAATGACGATAAGTAACGTTAGCTTGCTAACTGTATTGTTATTTATTTATGTTTATATGGACCTGTCAGAATTCAATTTGACATTGCCAACACTATTTTATAAAAAGAAGATATTTCTTAATTACTAGATTTAATTTTTATTTTGTTATATCTAAAATTAAAAATATGATATTATTTACTAATAGTGTACAAAAAATGGTACAGAATATTAAACAGTACATCGAACGCGTCTAAATTCAATAAATTGCTTTCGTTAATAATGTGTCGCATGAAAGGCGTCGCTCTCATATTCTTGAACAGTTTATGTTATCAAGTCTTTTGTTATTGAATATATCTTAGATAATGTAATATACAGCATGATATTTTTCGAGGCGAGTTGAGCCCGTTCACGGAGAGTACTTTATTACGAGAGTATAACGGAACGTGTCAAAGGTGGTACTAAAGAACCGCACTTTGTTGTATCGTGATATCATAGCATGAGCGGATAGGAGGTACATCAGCCACTTGAGATGATCTTGACGCGCCCTGCAGGTTTCGAAAATACTTTTATGTGAGATACTGTTTCTTTTGAAAAATGTGAGAGAAGCTACGTGATGTTAACTGACTTGGATTTCTGTCATATCTCAAGGTCAAAAGATGTCTGAAAAGCGTAAGAAATATTTCAGCAAATCAGACGATAAATAAATTGAAAGAAATACATAAATACAATATGCTTATGTTTAAAGAATTTTATAAGATAAACAGTTCAAGCAATTAAAAATTTAAGCAAGATTGAATTAATAATTAATAATTATTTTTTATTTGAGAATACATTTTTTTAGCGCAATGTAAAATGTTCCGCAGAACGGTTTTGTTATCCTTTACAATTGTTTTTGTAACGATCTAGTTAATGCATAGATACATAGATGAATTATTTAAGATATAACAAAAATATATATGAATCAAAATATTGTTTCTGTTTTCTGTTTATGTACCTAGTAGAAGATTATTCTAGTGAATCTCGCTGCCAAATCGGATGTTCGTGCAAATTTTGTTTTTGGTGCAGAGCTCATTGTCAGTTTGGAACTTGTTTGTTTGAAATATTTATTAACGGCTCGTTAGTACGTTATGTGCTTCTCATGAACTTATTCCAAAATTTCCTGTGTCGCTGTACCATGGAACAGCTTACTCAAGAGCACCTCTGGCTTGCGACGCAAATTATGATTTCATTGCCGACAATTCTCGCGCTTCGCGCGCCACATTGGCCGGACAATAATAAATGAACTCTGACATTTCCATTCTCTCTGTCTCTCTCTCTTACTAAGTCTGTCATCCTATATCATCGCTACGTGCCCTTTTTTACCTCGCTCTTGTTTTGTTGCTCGCACGTAATCACTATCCAACTGCCATATTTGTAACATGGGTACGACGGCGACGCGGTGCTTGATAAAATTGTAACTGGATGGGTTATAGGATAAAGTGATGCGCTGGTTATGTGTTGGCAATGTCCTCGCAATTAAATAAATACATGTCAACATCCACTTCTATTATTCTCGATTTATTAGATGCGTATACGAATCTATCACGTTACAAATATCAGAGAAAACAACGTGAAGGCAACATAACATTTGCAGAGCCTGGATACTAAAAATGACATTTGGATTTTATAGGATTTTCACAATATAAGCTTCAAATAAATACGCATTTATATAAAGAATTTTGTACGAATAAACATAAAAAATTAATAACATACATTCGAGCATGCTTTTTAAGCACTGCAAAATGCATGCGAAAGATCTTTCGCAGCAATTTCTCTAAATGGCATTATGTAATACATATATTCGAATTAAAATAAAAGTAGAGAGAGAGAGAGAGAGAGAGAGAAATAAAAAAGATATACATAGAAAAAACAACATAAAGAAAATCAATTTTTACTGCTGGTTGTAAGATCAACATTGGTTACATATCTCGTACGTATTGCTCTATTTGTGGTATTTATTGATTTTTAAGTCTCTTAAAGCTTATCCTTTTTCGTTAGATTGTTAGAACAATTTTTCCTATAACTTTAAATAACTAAAGAATTAAAGAAGAAAACTAATGTAATAAATATTACATTATTTTTGCACAAAAATAAATTTTATTTGTATTTTAAATTTCATATATATATATAAGTTATGTACTAAATAATAATTTTTTTGTAATATTTTATCTAGTAATTTATAAGTATTAAGGATGTGAAATAGTCCGGCGTCGTAAATATAAATAAAAATAGAAGCAAGTTGTATAAAGAAATTTAATAACTTAGAAACTTAAAAAATATTTAACATTCCGATTCACATTAGCAATAAATATGTTGTAAATCTTTTCGTATATATCTTCTACACAGTAAAAAATCGTCCATATGTAGAATTTTTCTTGTGTTACCACATTTTGATTATTACTTCAATGTAAAATCAACATACAACTGATATATTATTTTTGTAACATTTTGATGTGTTAGATTGTCACCTTTCTAACTTAACAATTGCGTATGTCATTAAAAATGGAATATTATTTTGAGTGTTTTTAACATAATTGTTTCAATTAATCTATATATATCAAAGTCAATTTATAATATCTAAGAATTTTTTCATTCACATTATACGAACAAAAATGTTTTATTGACATTTTCTTACGAGTTACTGCAACTACTCTTCTATGTACTCTACTTATTTTATATGTTAGTTTTAAATCATCCCTAAAGTCAAAATAACAAATATAAATGTAAAGTATTGTGTCAATTATTTAACATTACTAGTTCGTTAATAAATAACACAAGACGAATGAGTTACTTTAACTTAAAATTTAGAGTGGATCTCCTGGGACATGTAAAAAATGTTAAAATTAATATTTTCTTTTTTACTGTGTAGTTACGATTACAGGAACAATTTAGAAATCGAACAGCGTGGCATTTATGGGCTCGTTTCCAGTTTAGAGCAGTGAGAGAGAAGTATATCCATTGTATCTACTTCAAGCTTTCGTAACACATTTTGCCGAAACTCTGCCGTCTGTGTTATTAGGATCGTTTTACGCGTTGGACGGGAGACTACATGTATAAAGTTCATCGCACTCACGAGAAGCAGATAGAGGCATCGTGAAACTACATGCGACACAAAACGAGGTTCTGCCGGTGCAAAGAGACCGAGGGCACCGATCTATCGTCGTGTTCTCGTAAAATCTTCTCGACACGCTCGTGTCCTGCATGCAGGATCTGGCGAGCGCCGTATTAAGACACCGACGGTCGGAGGGTGCTCAGCCAGCCGTGAGGCCGCAAAACAATTAGATTTTCTTCGTAATGGCGTGCTGGCCAGAAACTATTAAGCTAATTCCACGGCGCCGGCATAGCGTCGTGGTGCTGCGCTGCGTGCAGTACGAGGACGGGCTTTGCGGGTGTTGGTAGAAGGAGATATCACGGGAACAGAGTGTAAACTATGACCGGGTGTGTGGCGACGGCGGGACGATGGGAGGAAAGCTTACGGCCGAGCAACAAAGTTAGAATCTGATATGACCCGATCTAATTTTGCGATAGGATGGAAGTTCCGGCAATCATTATCGTGTTATATCGCGAATAGTCGACGATGCGTTTACCCTTCATTTCGTATGGTAACAAATTTGCAACATATCTAAATTTGTCGTCAATGTATCCTGTCCCGACAGATTGCTCAATTTTAATTTACTTTTGGTAATTTAGGTTATTAGGATTTCCATTTTCAGATACTCAAGCTATTCCGTTTCTCTCTCATTAAAGTAAATTAGGATATTTTTATTTAATTATTTACAAAAATTTTATAATTAAGCTAAGAAGATTACGTATTCTAAAAAACATAATTATAGAGAAATCAAAGAAAAATACTTCTAATATATTTTTATGTAAATAGTGTCCAATCACTTTTCTTTGAAAGTATAAAGTACAAGTGATTAAACAATACGCTTAAAAAAAAAAAAGGTGTGCATACCACAAATACTTCAAGAGATTGCAAGAAAATCGTAGGAATGTTCTGTCGGCTAACTCAATTTATTTGTAGTTAAAATAGGATTCGTAATGACTTCAAGAAAACGGTATATTAATGTTTACGCAAAAATTTATAATTGATAATCAGATCGCATATTTACATTCGTGAGAATTATATCTAAAACATATAATGGAAAGTTTACAAGTCATAATAGCAGTAACATTGTCTAGAATCATTGAGAAAATTTATAAAATCTTTCTCTGTTTCTCTCTCTCCTTATCCCACAAACTGCAGTATATACTGAAGTACTAAGAAAACCTTCTAAATGTGCTCAAATACTTTTCTACTTCGCGCGTGCTTTCGCTCGTCTCGGTGCGTTTTATTTTGCGCCTCTTGCTTCGCCGTCTTTACCTAACTTTTGCCGTCTCACCTTGCCTTACCTGGAGAACCCGCCGGAATTGAATTACAGGTAACGATGATCTGAGAACTAATGGACTTTCCGGAGATGGGATAAGCCGTCGAAGAGGTGAAGCG
>NW_017297334.1:570936-649222 GCF_001594075.2 Trachymyrmex cornetzi
TGGGTGAACGAAAAAAAGGAACGGCAAGCACGGAGGCGCGAAATGTTATCGAGCATCGACGAGCGTTCGATCGATTCGTCGTCTCACGGCGTTTCCCTTCAGGAAACTTTCGTGCCCCTCGGCATCCCGTGCCGGGAAGCGCGAGGGTGAAAATTGAGTTACGATGTCACCGGCTGCCCCTCCCGAAAGTCGCTCGATATGGAAACGAGGCGAGACTCGACGCCGACCGCGAAACCTTCACTACCATTCTCGTCATCTCTCCTTCGGATGTAGGATCCCTGCATCGAGCTTACCGCGGTTCTCCTTTGCTCTAAGAGATAAAGCTCTTTTTCAGGATTTCCCGTGCTCTTTGCACAGGACCGACATCACGTATCGTTTGCTAACCGGCGGTCAGGGGTTGATCCCTTGACGTGAACCTGGGAGCGCAGAATGTGTACAAAATCTCAGCGTTTATGCTTTCCCCGGCACGTTTCCGCTAAAACTGCGGCATTTTTCGCGGATATTCAACAGATGGGAACAGCTCGTTTTTGGCGCCAAGCAAAGCCAGAGGGGATTTCTGCGGTCGGATTACGATATCTAGCAGAATAAATGGCTAAATGATATCGCTTGTAGCGTATACTATTACTTCTTAAGTCTTTCGTATCAGGACATTTCTTTTTTTCAAAGATATACCTACAGTTATTATGGAAAGAAAATATGCTCGCATTAAAATTATATAACAGCTGCATTAAATTAATCGTTAAAAATTTAATAATACAGTATCTGTAAAAATTCTGTACTTTAAAGACAGAGGAGAAAATATCCATTTCTTTGATCACAAGTGCTACAAAGAGAGTAAAAATAGTTTATAATAATACGCGATTTTACGTTAGAAGAGATAGGTAAAAGAAATACTGTAAAAGATGAAGAGCTCATAGAAAACGCGAGAAGATTGAATTTAAAGAACCCTCTCTTGATTCTCGAAGATTTTCCAAGATTGTTATCGTCCCAACCCTTACAATTAATTCGGATTTTAGTTTGCTGATGTAAAAGATAGTGGTAGTTGGAAAATGAGGAACTTAATTATTTTATTGGGAGTTCGCATTGTAATACTACACATCTCCATGGAAGTTTCAGGGAAATACCATTTCGCAGGTGGTTACGGCATGCTACGTCATGTGGAGGGCAGAGGTTGGCAAGCAGTGGTCGGCGATGGCGGCAGAGGCAAACATTGCCGTTCGGCAACTTCCGGTGCCGTTTGGTGTCGTCCGACATTGTCCGGCGCGTTCCGGCGCTTCCCGACGTCGTCCTTCGTTGTCAGAAGCAAGATAATACACAATAAAAATTCTTGCATAATATTAAATAAAATGTGTTTTTGTACATGTATATTTCAATAAAACGACACTTTCAATCAATAAAATCGGCTTGTAAAATAAACGTCGAAAACTTCTTTTGTTTCATTAATTAACTAATAACCACATCTGTAAATATATTATGCAAAAACAAAACAAACTATTCATAACTGTTAAATTAGTATTATAATGTAAAGGGGGTAGGTATGAAAAGTTTTGCGAATGAATATTTAGATAACCATGAAAAAAAATTATTTGCGTGATTTTGTTACCCTATCATTTATGTCATTAGAAAAATTTCATTTTATTCGGATAAAATTGTTTTATTTTTTGTCGTCGTTGCCAGCCTATCCCCTCCTCATAACGTAACGTGTCGTAAAGGAGACTATTCAGTCAATAATACTGATCAATAATAATGAATCAGTAATACTGATAGTAAGCACCAATATTTTTAGTATTCTTATACGATCAGTATTGTTGACAATATATTTCATTTTAGTTTTACGTACATTGTCTACTGCAGTGTGACATACTGTGACATGGATCTTAATAAAACAATACTGATACTCAAGAATCAAAATCCAGATCACTGTCAGTATTCTACGTCAATCCATCAATATTAACCACACATGATCAGTAATATTGTCAGTATTCGATAATACTGATAGCATTATTGATTGATTAGAGTCACTTTAAGCATCTGTGAAATGGCACTCTTGCGTGGAACCTCCATCCACTTTTCCATTCTAATATCGAGCCAGCATAGTAGACACCATTCGATAGTTCAATATTAATAGCATTGTGTAAAAACCATTACCGCGTTTTGCGATCGATTCTAAGCGAAAGGATTGAATGAAAGTATAATCCACGGTGCTCTGCATTCAATGATGGTTCCGTGAACAACAAAAGTTGTGTAATTGGTGGTGGAGATGGAGAAGAAAAAAGGTGGACGCATACGTGCGACTTTTTCGCCCCGTTGACGAATGTTTGACAATTTTAATCCTATACCGTTTAAACGGATAAATATATCCATAAAAAGTAAAAATCGCAAAACTTCAGAGAAGCAAGAAGATTGCTAACTATATATGGCGAAAAGAGGAGAGATAAACCAAGTCGAGATTTTGAAAAAATGTAAAAGGAAGAAAAACGAACACACACACAACACAAAGACAAAAAAGAAACGTAAGGAACATAAGGTGAACTGGAGAAAGATATTACAAACTCGAGCAAACCGACAGTATATGTGTATACATATCAGCGTGACCTCACGTACCAGCAATCGTTGTAGTGTGCTGGATCAGCTTCAACGTGGTCATTCCTGATTGGATACGGTAAAGTGACATCGAAACGTTTAAACGTTATCCACTTGACGGCAATCAAGAACTGTAATAATCTTAAGTTCCGATTAAGAGCTCCTACCTTCTTTCGTTTAACCTTATGTTGATAACAACACAACATGTTCGTGACAACACTATGTTTGTTATTTGTATGTAATTGCATAAAACAATCGAATTAAAGCTAAATGAGGTAGAAATATTTTAATTTAAGTGGATGCACAAATGACAGATATATTTTAAAATATGCAATAGTACATCCGTTTAAACTGAAATAATTCTTTTGCATTCAGTTCTAACTTAATTATTTTATATAATTACATTATACATATATTATATATATATATATGTATATAATACAAATAAATGTTACACATAAATTACATATACAACATTTAATAATTATGTTGAATTTGTAATCAGATATAAAGACGCGATTTTAGCTGTTATATACATACATATAGCATTTATTTTTTTTTTAATCTATATTTTTATCATATAATAGATGTAGAATCTAGTAGAAAACTTACGTTGTAAGTATTAATTATTTTGTAAGTATTTAATTTAAACGTTTTAAATATCAAACAGTTAATAAAAATTGAATAATGATTATAGAAAATACGCTTATACAATTGGCAATATATCGATCAATTCGGTAATTAAACTGCCTTCAGTAAATTAATTTACGAGTGTTATTTGTTGCTTAATTAATCACTTGGACATTTATAATGCCTCGGATATGAGATTAATATCTGAATGTGTGATTACATTGATATTGTGATTATATGAGCACGATAGGATGTACAATATGTCGGAAAATCGTGGGGAGAGGGAAGGATGCTAAGTCAACATACCCAAATAAATACGCATAATTTTCGGGTAAAACGCAGTATTGTTATAACATATAAATCGTAGCTTTATTCTCTATTTACCTGAAATGCAGAGAGAATATTTGGAAGCGGAAGATGTTATCGATAAACTATATTAACTGAAACAGAATCGTTAAGTCGTTAAATGTGGTTTACGTAAAACGATTTGCCATATACTGTTGAGAGTAACGGTATCATTAACCGGTTATTAATTATGCATAGTTATGAGAAAAGAATATAATGCTGAAATGTGTGTTGATGAAGTCCGATTAATGCTAAACAAAATTAGCTAAACATTAGTCAAATTATCCTGCCAAATTACGGCAATGATTATTACATTGAAATAATTGCGTGTTAAATACGGTCTCTTGCATTTAGCGTTTGAATATTTGCAATAGTGTTATCTCGCATAGATGTATATAACGTATTATAATTATTAAAAGCGGAGATTGCTTGAGTAGCGGCAAATATTGACACGCTATATTCAAATATACTGATTAATATAACAAAAGCTATCTTTTTTATATAAAGACAATTTCTCCGAAGATATATATACATATACCTACGCAAGTACACACTCAAACAATGTAATAACGTTGAAAAAAAGGAAAACCGTAGAGTACCTATCTATAAATTCCATTCGTACAGAAGTCAAGCTTACGTTGATACTGTATTGTTCATAAAATTCAATCATCGTATAAAAGAATCGTATCATTTGTGGTGTACGAGGCACTTTAGATAGATATTGTGTTAACCTGTGATTCGCGTTGCGCGGACATGCACGAAGCGCCGATGTCGGTGACCCGCATAGTTACCCGTCTTAAAGATTTATTTGCTCTGTAAATGCAATCCGATGTCCCGCACGCCAAGATGATTTATGACGCGTCCCTTCGAGTGTCATGCAGTTCATGCAGTGGAAATACAGTTTTCGTGGCTGTGGATAATAAACCGAACGTGGATACCGACCTCTCTGTCTCTCTCCCTCTCTCTCTCTCTCTCTCTCTCTCTCTCACACCCCTCTTTGAGGTGCTTGAAGATCGAACTTGGACGGAAACGTGGAGGAACGGAGAATCTATTGGCAACCAGCTTCAGCGATGCGCTAACAAACAGCAAAATTTATCGTCTCGTTCTGTAAGAGCGGACTTTAGTTACAGTAGCGGACTTCCATTTTCCTTATAATGAGGATACGTATTTTGGCAGATCAACAAAAGCCATAAGAAACTAATTATTTGGGTAATTTTAAAATCCGCGGAATACGCGTCGAAACGTCTCTTTCATAAATGATACGATAACGATTAAATAGTATTTTAACGTATCTAATTTGCATATTATGCCATTATTTCTCACTCGTTTTAATTTATTAAATCACCTTCGTGTGTGTATTCCAATAAAAGCAAATAAAATTATTTGTACCGCAGAATCGTACTAATCGTTTATGTTGGAATCGGTGCTGTTCGCTGATAATGCGCGCGAATTATAACTCTCGTGATTTCTGATATACTGTCGCATTTCGATGGAGATATCCCGGATACATGCCATTTGATGCATTCATTTCCTCGCGCAAAACCCGATATTTGTCGTTGCAATAATTTATGCAAATTACGGATTTTGTTTCGTCTACGCGTCTATCGCGCGCGTTATCGCTAACAGCGTTATTGATGTGCGTGTGATATATTAATATTAATACCGTAGTGTTACCCGCGGGATGTCACGCCCCGTTGTACATATCTGTAGGAATCGTATCGGTATAGCGTGACATCTTGCATCGTCACGCGACTCATCGTTGCGATGAACTCCGTAACAGCGGGACAAGTGATCGCCGTCAACTATTGACAGGTTTGCGTCGACCAGTTAGCGCCGACTGTCGATACCTGTCAATCATTATCCTATACAGTACATGCTCCGATACCTCTTATCCTGCTACTGTCATGTCTTTATATTCGACATATAACTACTTCCAACAAAAGAGTGTATTCCGGAATCATTTTCATAGAACGCTATTTTATTTATTAATATTTAATTAATATATATAACTATTTATTTTTGTATTTTTTTAGCTTTGCTATGACCAATAAAAGAAACTGTAGTGTTCAGTCATATTTACAAAAAATTATACATAAACAACTAAAGATAAATCGCGGATTATAGTAAGTAGTATACGCTACGAATTAATCCGCCGAAGAAATACGGAAAATAATAGCTGCTCAATAATACGCTTTTAAAATTAAATTTTGTTTATATATTTTGAAAATTGATTGATTGTCGAACAATTTTAATGAAATGATGCGTATATGATTGTTATCATATAATTATTAAAATTTATTTCAAATATTATCAAATATTATTGTATAATTCTGTCGTTAAACTACTTTCGTTAATCATTGATTTAATAAGGTCGCAGATGTTAACTCCAATTTGATAATTATAAATAATTTATTGTAATTTCCAACACATAATCAAAAACCATAAAATCTACATTTATTGTGCAAAATAATTATAAAACAGATTATCTCTCTCTCTCAGAGTATATTTATCGTAATACAATTAATATAACAAACATGATATAATTTATTTTATTATAGTTTATCATGTAAGCAATATAAATTATTTAATGAAATGAAAGAAATACATTTATACGAAGAGAGTTATTTGCCATTTAAATACTATGTTTTAAGTATTTAAATTTAGTCGGAATAACAATCGTAGCCGCTCAATTGTGCGAATATATAAGCGCAATAACATCCAAGAAATAAATCGCGAGAGTTATTGCTGCACAGAAATTAGTAGAGCATAAAGCTAATCTCGATGTTCTTTTTCAGCTAATCTCGCTGTTCTTTTTCAGCAGATATGACGGCTAGAGCGTGATTAATGTGACTTAAGATGTCCTTTCTCCACTCAACGCGATAATCCACGCAGACATCTGACACGCGTGCGGAATTTATTTCGTTCACCCTCGTGCCGAGGAAAAAAAAACTTTTATGACTAATATGCGATAATGTGCCATCCAATACATATATATCTTGTCGGAGCCTGATAAAATTGGAGACCCGTCAATACCAGCCGTCGCAGATGCCGGGCCGCCTCTGTTGTTCCCAGTACTGAGTGGCAGTAAGCGACCAAACTTTCCTTCTTAGTTAAAGTATCAATATTTTTAGATAGCGCGGTTTTTCTCTTATATCTACGATGTTATTTCTTCAGCAGTATTGATTTTCCTCATTTCAGCAATTCACTCGCGGCTGCACGCGAAAAATTTCTTCAAAGCGAATGTCTAGCATTTCAAAAGTATTGCTTTGGAGACTAAACAAAAATATAGCAAATTTATATATTATGTGACAAATTTATATTATGTAATTGTATGAATCTTCCTAAAAGAGTTCCGCGTAGAAATGTACCCTCCGTGTCGCGGTACACGTTTGTATATACCCCGTTTACATATACTCGTATTTATTAGCGACGTCATATAATTCATTATATGGGTAACCATTCTAGTTTATTGCAAGCGCGTTATTATAACGTAAATTAAATCCTCCTACAAAGGAGATCTTTAGCAAGATCAATATTTTGTAATAATTGTTATGTAATTACCTAATACTAAATTAATCTGCATAAACATACACGGACATATTGTTATATATTTCCATAATTTGATATCCTATAACAATGTATTAGGTAGAATAGAGTTTCAGTTTCAAAGCAAGATAAAGATTTACAAAATTTAGAATTTCAACATTCATAATAGACACATATTTAAATCAAATAAATAAAAATGTATAAAATTAAAAATAAATAAAATAATATTTAAATTATATTGCTTACAAAAAAAAATTACAATTTTTTGTGATAAAAATTAGAATTTGTTTCTTTTTATGTGAATCAAAAGTTACGACAAAATTGTTGCATTTTGCTTTAACTTCAGTTTGATGATGCAATTATATTACGTGGATTTCTGCTTGTAAACCGCACTTGTAAAAGTTACACAGGTAATAAATATTACTTTCCTCGTTTTGAAAAGTTTTATCTACAACGTGCATGAAATTTTTGCGTAAGCTTCTAGCATGCAAATTATAAAATTCAAGTTCTTTTGTACCAAAACTTCCGGATTAACATTAATTATATCTTGTAGTCTTAGCCATTTGCGGTTAACATAATGTTGCTACTATTTTCAAAAATATTTTTCTTTTCTCTAGAATTAAAATGCTTTTTTTTATAGACATAAATTAAAATTTGTAGAAGAATCTTTTATAAGGAGAACAAAAAAAGTTAATATCTTTTTATATCAGTTTAGTTCCGTAAAATAAATCTTTCTACTTTAATTTCTTATAATTTATACCAAATGTTTATAATAAAGAGTGGTTTATTAATGAGTTATCTTTCGATGACGTTTATTTTCCAATTAGTGCATGGCATGGCGACTTGCACGAGAAAAGGGGTTGGTACGAGGAGGGACACAGACAGGCCGACGATTTACAGCTTTCGCCGAGCAAAACAAGCCGAGATGAAAGTTCCTTGGCCGCTGGTATGCGCCGGAAGTAAACCAATTAACCGGCTGCAAGTTTCGTGGAAAATCTGAAACTTAACTCCCGTGATGCTTCTTTCGCCAAATCGTAATCCCGCATTTGCCCTGCGATGCGCGGCATTCGCGCACTGGCAGAAAGAAGAATACTATCTTGTAAGGGCGAGATAGGGTGCCGTCGACATTCAGGCGTCGTCGAGGGACGTAGAGGATGGTAACAACAACAACGACGACGACGACGACGACGACGACGACGATGACGCCGAGGACGATGCCGAGGACGACGACGACGACGACGATGCCGACGCTGACGCCGATGCCGACGCCGACGACGGCGACGAGGAGGACGAGGACGATTCGAGTGCCTGCAAACGAATTACGTTGCGCAGCCGAACAAAAACAGCAAATCCGGTAATCTTGTTTCAGACTCGCCGGCGAACTGCTGCGAGTCGTAAGGAGAGCAAACGTTCTACTACTTCTAATTAATTTCTGTTTGCGTGGTAGTGGCTGGATGGAGGAAGACAACTATCAACGGAGATACGGAGCCCTGGAAGGATAAAGCGAGAGAGTCAAATAGCTAGACGGAAACTGCTGAAGACGGTGGGGCTGCTGGATTGACATTCACTGAGCACGTTTTTATGGGTCCTCGTTAAGACTTCTAACGTGAATTGTCGGGGAAGCACGACGCAAGATTCAAGGCATGCTGTTTTGATGGCCGAGGCTTTACAAGGTTACGGCTGCTCCGCGATAATTACTTGTAATGCTACTTAGTTGTAAACGATATAGAAGACGATATAGAGGAAAAAATTATAACACCTTATATGTATTTAGTAATCATGTGATATGTAATATCATGTGAAATACATATTTTTTTTATAGAATCTTGCAGACTTCTGCAATACATTTTCTACACCTTTAAAACGTATTTTTGAAATTGTTTTCTGTAACAGATATCTTCTATAAATTTATATTTTGACGTGTCAAAGAATTAAGAGACATTTGTGTACAAAGCTAACAATACTAGAACAAAATGCGTTAAAATGCTTTTAAATTTTCCGACTTTAAAAATATACAAAATCGTTCTGGATAAAACTTGAAAGCCGGATACAACAAAAGTTCGCAAATAAAATAGATAAAATAAAAAATAATTTTATTAAATAATTAAAATTTTTTAATACAAAAATTTTTTTTCTATTATTTTATAATATTACAATTCAAAAATTTAAAATTTCTTTTGATGTCCTTTTACGATAAAAGTTAAGAAAAGTAATTTGATAGTTTGTTAAATAAATCAAGTTATATGCATACATACATCGAGTATACCTTTCTCAGTATATATCAACATTAATATCATCTCTGCTAACGTGTGTTTGCAATTTAATAATTTAATTTCTACGTCGTTTATGAGTAGTCCAAGTCAAAGATCTCCAATATTATCATATTTTGCATTTTGCTTTCGTATAACATAACAGTTTCTCGGCGTATTTTTATTATTATACAGTATGCATGTGAAATCAAAAAGATTCACCGAACGAACATCAAACGATATTATTTTTTTGTATATTGCATGAATTTTAACCGGTCACACAAAGCTCGTGTGGCTTTCTCCCGTTTTTGATAGAAGAAAGCATTCAATCAACGTATTTCACATTAATTTTTATGGATTAAAAGTTAAAATTGTAAAATTAGAGCTTACTTCTCGCACTGTACAACAAGGAAATTTTGATGCTGTCCTTTTAAAGCAACGTTCACAAAATCGCGAAATCGACGGTATGAGAGTTTTACCCTAAGCACTGGAACTTCCTTCCGAAAGATTTCTCACGATGAATAGATGCGGGACAGAGTACGTATACACTTTCCTTGTAGCTTCCGTCCGATATCGTGAATAATGCAACGAACTTGGGTCAATTCGGTAGCATCGAAAAATAGGTGATCTGTGTCTGAGGAGTCGTATGGCGGAAGTTGTCGTGAAAATGTGATACACAGCTGTGATTTTCGAACAATCTTGCAATTTAGATGAGATAGCACGATTTTATGTAATCGCTCTAAGATCGTTCAGTATTTTTTAAAAATTGCATTAATATATTTAAAAATGTATAGTTTCGAATAGAGTGACTATAGATAACAAAGTATATATATATATATATATATAATGTAAAGTAAAATAAAAAAAATCTTTATTACTTTCAGCATTATAAGTCAAAAGAAGGGGACTTGATTCACAATAAAGTAGAAGATTTGAAACCTGCAGACAAATAGAATAACACGTAAATTCATAGAACTAATAGTTTATTTTTTAAAAATAATAATGAAATAAATAATCGTCATATTTGTGTAATTTTTCTATGTAAAACTGTGTGTGTGTGTCGTATCGACTCACGATCTTTACATAAAAGAAATACTAATTTTATTAGACAATTAGATGGAGGAAAGTCGCCGATACTGACATAGGTCTCCTAAAGAGACATCCCCTTATTTCTCAGAAATTAACTATTGCACTTTATTAATACTAATAAAATCATGATTTGTTTAGCTAATTAAAGAAGTACAAACTCAACATTCATATATTTGTGGCTTATTTCTATACCAAATCAGCTAAAAACCAATTCTATGAATCCAAGAAGATTCTATTTTTTCTGTAACTATTTATATGTGTAAAATACATTTTTTCTATTTAATATCTCT
Source organism: Trachymyrmex cornetzi (assembly GCF_001594075.2). NCBI lineage: Eukaryota > Metazoa > Arthropoda > Insecta > Hymenoptera > Formicidae > Trachymyrmex > Trachymyrmex cornetzi. The sequence goes on from NW_017297334.1 coordinate 581,669, forward strand.
CTCTCTCTCTCTCTCTCTTTCCAACACGTACTTTCTCTTTTTCAAATCTTTACCTATCAAATATTTACTTTAAGTTATAATTAAGTACCTTCCAGTGTTCCAGTAAATATTTGATAATATTTAATCAAAATATTTTGTAAATTAATTTGTTCCAAATAACATTCAAAATCAGTAATTTTCATCTTCGATTTTTTTACGATACATTCTTCAGCATGCAAAATTGAACGATGAATTATTACAGATTTTTCGCAACGGATATTGAATACGGCGAATATTTCACGAAGGAAATCGAGATGCAACATCCAAGCGGGATACGCGCTCTCACTGTGGACTATTGTTAATTTATCAAGCTATGTACTGTCGCGTGCGATACGTACACATTTCGCTTTCTCGCTCTCCACCGTGCAAACGAAGGTGTGTGAACTAACAAGCAGTGATTTGAATATCTACACCGATGTGCACCGTCGCGTTCTGTCACCCACGTGTATATCGTTCATACAATTAGATAAGTGCGTTCGTAACAAAAGCGGAAGCAGAACAATACCGTCCGAGCGAAGCGCGGTTGTTTAAATGTTTGGCTTCTGATTTTCCGGAGAGTATTCCGCGAGATATTTCAATTTCAAGAGAGCCGGACATAGTCAATTCTTTTTAAAATCATTTTATCCTGCACCCTGTTATAATAGATTCGCAAGTAAATTTACAAAAGGATATTAAGCGTCAGAGAGTCAGTAAGGAAGTTCGATAAGAACCGGTACGGTCTCGGCTAAACCTTGTCACCCCTTAACTTTCACGCACTCAAACGCGGAATTATCCGGGAACACTTTATAAAATTCGTCACCATCTGGTGACGCAAAAGGAACTTCAAATATAGACCATAGTGTTCGTTCCATAAATATGCGAGCGATGAAAACATGTTACGAAGGAGTTGCAAGGATGTTATGTAAAAGTAATATTTGTGCTAAAAGCGAAATATTGATTTTGATATACACACATCACAGTACGTCTTCTGGAATTTAATAGGTATTTCAATTTTTTGTTATCCTATAATAAAAGAAAAAATATTATCCTACCATACAGAATTGTTATTGATAAGAATTTGTTTATCAAATTTCAAACTAAAATAATTTTTTAAATCTACTACAAAAACGTTACACAAATGTATTAATACAATAAATCAAGAAGTATATAGAAATGTATATTATTTTTTAAATGTTTGAAAGTATTAATTATTAAATCAGTTTCTAAATAATCAGTTTGTAAATTTCAATTTGAAATCGGTAATGTATTTTCACGATCAATCTTCCATTACCAACGTCTAACAATTGTGAAATATTGTGTTTACGTCATACGTGTAAGTTATGATAGGTTTGAAACTTTGCATGACGAGCAGAATCGTGAAAGTTATAATCAATGCCGTTGTGGTCTTCTTTACAATCCGCATCTTTACGCATACTGTATTCCTAGCAATTTAGCTAGAAATACAGCATGCACTACCGTAATGAGGTCATAAAATGTACAAGAGATATACTCGCATAAAACTGCCTTCCTAAGAAAAGTCGTAGATCTCATTCAGATGGTTATACACACACACACACACACACACACACACATGATAAAACGCCGCATTGAATCAATACTATTGGAACGCTCCGTAAATGTCACTAAAACTTGGAGACAGAGACTAATGTGACATTTTATTCTTGCGTTTTGCTCAAAAAACATTTTCCTAATCTCTGTAAAATCTCTTGAAAAAATTCAAGACTGACAAAAATTTCTTTATATGCAATCTCACGTTTTATTTATCTTATCTTCAATTCCAATTTGGTATCGTAAACGTTTGATTATACACAAAGGTTAAGAACGTAATTATATAATACACCTATTATTCTATTAAATACATATTCGTTGTATTAATTTAAAACGATATGTTCTGACATAGAAATGTACGAGTTTTAAATTGATATTTCTCAAAACTCATTCGTACTAATACGATTATTTTATCAGTGAGGTGCTTTGGCGCAAAAGTACAGTTGCTTCACAAAGAAATTGTTTTCACAACATAGTCATTTGCAATATTCACGACACTATAAAGCTACCTCTTAATAACGAATTTATTAAGCATTCTCTTAATTGTTATTAAATTTTTAGGTTTACAGTAATTTTAAATGAGCGTCTCAACACGAGTTGCATGGATTAAGTTCAACGTAGGATATATTAAATGTGTTGAATGTTGAGTGCATTACTCTTGGGAACACACCCAGTTTCCTTGGCACTATAATTAATAGGCAAGTTAGTTTAAGTAGATCCCGGGTTAAAAGACAACACATCCATTAAGCACAGCCTCCGGGATATCCCGTTCTTCGGTAGTCCCTGAGGAGAGATTTTAAGGAAAGTCTACTATGTTTTATATACTTAGCGCTTGTCTTACCTTTCATTAGTCCCAATTCTTTATTATATTAATTCTACAACAGGAAATTGTATAAAATCGATATATTTTATTGGTCTTGCTATTTTATTAAAACTACACATAACTTACATAGTTATGTGTAGTTTTGTAAAAAATAATGAAAATCTTTTTAAAAAAATTATGTATGTAATAATTAGCTTGGCACACATGTTGTATATTTAATGCGTTACTTAAACTTAGGTTGGTAAATAACAGATTTTTTTATTATATTCGACATTACGAAGAATGTGCCAAGCAAAAGAGGCCGCGTACATTCGCCGTTTTCTCGCAGGCAAATTATGCAAGTGGTATACGTTATTGCCCTTTAATACAGGGCTATTAATTCGCGCTCTACGGTCATTAGCCACGTTCCACGGCGGTGTATTAACTTCAGACGTTCTTGATACATGCACGTCGTACCAAACGTGATGAAAGACGTGCAATCTGCTGCCGCACTAATGTTGCTGTCAGATGCCCAGGTGTTGCTTGACCCGTGTAAATCGATCTCAGCCTAAATTGCATCGTTAACCACTCTATCGCACGACTGCGTTTCGCATCACAGCTCATTTCGCTCGATTTGTCCGCATAACATTATAATTTGAAGGTTGTCCTTAGTGATCATTTGGCTAATGTAGGTCTCATTCGATCATCGAAAACTTCTCCGATAGAAAAAAAATAGCTCCGATACGATGCGAACATAGTACTGTCAAATTTCTATCCAAATTTTAAATCTAAATTATTTTACAAAACAATATGATTCCTAGGTATACATTTAGAGATTACATATATCGAGTTTAAAAAAAATAAATCAGGTTTAATGGAACCTGATTTATAAATTTGTACATTACAAGTTCTGTATTATCTATTTTTTATTTCATTGAAAATCCTAATATTTATCTACTCGATAACTGCTTGTCATGCATCCCTCATTATACGGCCTTCAACGAGGAGAATGCTCTTACCAGGGTGTCGGATGTATCAAAGTTTGTCAGAACCGATACACGTTGATCCGGAATTGATTATGGAAAATTGGATATTACGCTGATATCAGATTGTTACCTGAGTTTAGGCGAGTGTAATTACTGATCATCGCCGTGCGCTGTTATCGCCTACCGTTCACACGTACGTCCATGCGTGGACGCACGTGACACATTTGCATAACCGCATCGTGGTAGGGTCTGAAAAACCCGATGAAAAATCCGTTTTTTGTTAAATCAGTAGCTGTTCGTTCTCAGTTGGCACGACTTTGCCTATCTTTCCCTCTATGGAGCAATCGAAACGAATTATCGCGCGAACTTTCAATTGGAAATTTAAACCGGTACTCACTGCGTCCAGCTTCCCAATTCTGATCACAGATTGGGGTCGTAAACTCGGGATAATTGGAAGGTTAAATAGTACTTGAAAAACGGATAAATCGCCAATTTCTCCGGATCTCTAGTGAACGCAATTCAGAAGAATGGCACAGCGACGAATTGTCTTAATTACTCATTAACTCAAGCCCAAACTTTTAAATTCTTCTATGAATTTGTACAACCACATTCGTACCTGTGTATTTGTGTTATTATGTATTACAAAGACAGGATTAAAAGTTATATAGAAAAATTCATTTTTTTTACACCAGAAAAAAAAGATTATCTCTTTTTAAAAAATTATTTTAAATTTATTATAATAACGATTTTGTAATAAAATTATATAAATTTTAGTTTTTAATAAAGTTATATAAATTTATATTATGACAAAACGTGTATTCCAAACTATATAAATTCAAGATTAAAATTGTAATTAAAACTTTATAAATGTGGATTTGTTCTTAATTTAACTCTTGACTTTAGAAATGTAATTTGGTTTCGGTATGATTAATATATACAATAATAATGTAGCAATTATGATTGACAAATATACAATAATAATCACAATGTTATATGTTGTCAGAGTAAATAAATATATTAGTTGTTATTCTCATATTTAATGTTATCTTTACGATCTCCATGAAATATTATATACGTAACATTTACTGTATTCCTCTCTCTCTCTCTCTCTCTCTCTCTCTCTCTCTATTCGATACTATATATCAGTCGTAGCAATTGTCGAAAATTGTACTTCTACACCAGCAAGTGGCAATGCATCGATATTTTGGATTGCAGTATGCACTCGGAATTACAAAGGCAATACAAAATACATACGTAAATACATATATGTATATACACACACATATGTTTGTATGTCGATGGTTATTCACTGCACAGCACTTCGTGTCTGTGCAAATGTTATTTTGAAATCTGCGTTAAATTTGGCCACACTGAATCATGCTTTCCGCTTCTATCGGTAAGCTTTCAACGATACTGGATTTCGTTTTCGCGTCTTCCGACAGCGACGAATATCACGGGTGTTGCCCACGCCCCATCTTTCTTAACTGAGTACCATTGAATCAACGATGTATCCGGTATCATCTGGCGCAACGAAATAGCTTCTATGAAAATGGTCCCTCGCGTCCCACCTATCCCGGAAAAGAGGGCTCATTCTATTATACGAAATAACGGACGATCAGAAAATGGATGGTTATTGACAACGAGTTAGAAACGCTCACAAGATTTGGAACTACGCTGTTTTTCTTCGACTATTGCTATTTCTTCATCTTGTAACTGTATATCCTTTTACTGGTAAAGGCTCGCTATTACGTACCACGTGCTGCATGGTGCTGCATGGTAGTAAAAGATTCAGGCAGAATCCTATTTTTCGAAAGTTTCGTTCTCTCTCTCTCTCTCTCTCTTTCTTTCTCCTCGGGCGTTACTCGCCGATACACCAGAATGTTTTACGATACTCGATTTAGTCACGTTTCGCGATTCCAGTTTCTAAAGGCACATCCACGTCCACCGTGAGTTAAGACACGCGGGGGTTTTCATCGTTGAGAAAATAGAGAGAGCTTGAGCGAAATAAAGGTATTGCGGCGTACACGGAAATCAGTTAGGACGGGATACGATGTGAGAGGGTAAGAGAAAGAAAAAAAACGAAAGAGAAGAAGTCGAAGAACGTGAAACAGGAAGAGCAGAGATGAACGCAGAAACGAGCACCGGAGTCAGTACCATTTGCGTTTATACACGGCCTTCGCGGCCACTCGGTGTTATATATCCTCTTCTGCCAGCTTCCTTTTGTCTACTCCTTTTCGTTCTCTCGCATGTCAATTTTTCTCTGGCTTCCTTTTCCTCGCTTTTCCATTCCTCGTCTTCGGCACCACCCTCCATCACTGCGCTGCATGTTCGTGCCGCCTACGCTTTATCATCCCGCAATTATTTCGCATACATGCCACTCCCCTTCAGTCTCTCCTCTGCCATCCTCTGTCATCCCTTCGACCCTCACACACCACCTCTTCCCTCTCACAGCACTATCACGCAGTCTTCTGTAAAATATACGTTTGTAGGCGGGCCAGCGATGTGGCGGCCGGTTATTTATTTTTCCAGTAACTGTAATTTTTCAAACACGTACTGCCCGCTGGATAAATGTGCCAGCCTGTTTTTGACGCGCTGAAAAATACGATGTCGGATCCGACGGCATTTCTCGAGATCTCTCGGTGGTTAGGAGGATGATAAAGATCTAGACGGGGAATTGATTTTTTTCATTGTTGTTCAGTGCTACATGGTCGTAACGTTTTGTGTTCTATATTCCTTTTTAATAAGCGAACTATTTATCTTCAGATAATTTATAATAAAGAGTTATGTCTCTTGATATGCTACAATGTACTGTCTACAAAATTTTATTTTGGATAAGAACAAATCATATATCGCAAAAATATCTCAACACAATTTAATGATAATAAAATATATGTACTGACGTACATAATTTGTATATGATATATTTTTTTGAGATATTCCTTTGTTTATAACTTTTATATAAATAAATAATAAAATAATGATACTTTTTTGCTTTATAAAAATATTTGACTGCTTTGTCATAATCCACAGTTGCGTGTTCGACAAAAGATAACATGTCTCAAAGAATATCACTGATCGAAAAAAAGCTACCCGCAAATTGGAGAGGCCATTGCAGCAGGCTCTCGTCAATAGTTGCACCTGTCGCTTCATTTGAAAGTAACGCAAAATCCCTTTGAATTTCGCACCCGTGCGACAGATATCAATCCCATCGTTCTTTCCCTTCCGTTCCCTTTGTCACGCAGAAACCATGCTCGGGACGCCATATTAATTTCGCGATCGATAGAAAGAGCGAACGAGAGCGAAGGAAAGCCATAGCACCGATGATTGAAGAAGTTATTAAAATGAGCGATCTATCCCCCGCCTAACTTATCGCGCCTAAGTTCCAGAATCGACTAACTAGCTCATATTTCTTTAATGTAGATACTATAAGGACCTTATGATTGGTTTATAGCTTCCAATTTGAATATTAATCAATTCTTACTGTGAGGTTGGATAAAATGTTCTGATCGAGAAAAAAAATGTGTTTGCCATCCTCTGAAGCGCATAATGTTAATTATTTCACGGTTTATGAAATATCTTGCATATAAAAAGGCAAATTACTGTCATAGATACATTGTGATCTTAAATTACATTATTAAAATATCTCATTAAGTTTATAATTAATTAGATTTTTTTAATAAAAAAGATACATGTACAGCTACACGTTGATCGATATGATCGATCAGCGATCGCCGTCGATTTGAAATACAAGTGAAAGATATCTTACGCAAATATGAACAAATAGAAACGGTATGCGAGAGGTATCTGCATGTTCCACATGGAATTATTAAAGCTGAAACCGTATTGCTGTAGCTAGCCCTCACAGCTTGCATCTTGCAAGAGGATCTGGTACTGATACGTAGGTACACATAGTACGATATATATCGAGATTACGGCGATACATCGGCGTCGACAACGTCAGGCCGTCCTCGGATATATTGGAGCATGTTACCGATGGAGAAAGATCCAGATATGCCGTTTCTAGTCGAGTAGGCACAGTTTCAATAATATCATCTTGGCGAACTGTGCATATATCTTCGACGGTCCATCGTTCGTGATATAGAACTTCCGGGTCAGTTCGATGATGAGATCGAACTGTAAGAAACTCGCACCATAGCACGATAAGACATGTCTTCCTTGGAACATGGTGTAGTACGTACGATGTAGTACGTTCGATATCATGAAGTAAGTAAGCATCATAATATGGGTGGCTTACTAATAATGCTCGCACGAACACCGCTAAGTGTGTGCTATTATGTATATGTATTATTAGTTTATGATACCTCTCTGGAGAATAACACTGATGTTGGTACATAAACACAGTCACAGATATATATATAATATATACATATATATATGTATACACACACAATGTCGATTGACTTATTTTTATTATATAATGATATTGTTTAATAATTTTTGTTTTAGGTTTTGCTTATAAGAATATAATTCTGAATATATTCTAATTTTAAAAGATGCTAATAATCCAATTAAAAAAGTATGAAACTGAAGAATAATAAAATTAACTGGATTTTTATAAATATAGCGTTAAAGAATAAATAGACTATTATTTTATTTGCGCCTTACAGATTCGCAATTTCGATTTAAATCATTTATAGATTTATACCAACAATAAATGTAAGAGAAATAGTACAAAAATACTTTCCTAGTTAATCTAATAAGATTCATTTGCATATTTATTTTATTACAAATCAATATGTATATTAGAGTTGCAAATTGCAAATAAGTGCATAGTTCTCAGTCTTACAAATCAGAAAAATAATTTGCAAACAGCTTATAAAACAAATTACAGAGATGGATAGCAAACGGATAGTAAAGATTGGTCGCTTCGCGATCGTACATATTTCATAGCAAACCGAATGCATTGGAAAATGAAATGTGTACGTATAATATTAAAGTACCATGATTCTACCGAACTTTTTATCTTGATATCACGCAGCAAATAGTATGTCACATTTTAATAGCAACGTTTACCCAAATTAATGCTGCAATCAATTTCCGTATTTTTTTCTGAAAAACCTTTGCTGCTGATATCAAATGGATGTTTAGTTCTTCGATATCGACTTTTCAATCTCTCTTCGTACGTATTTAGCATAAATAATTGCATTACGTATGAATGATATTTGTAGCCGGAAATAAACGTGCGTTATTTCAAATCCGTAACAAGGTAATTAATCGTGAATCAGCCATTGATTGTTGCAGAGCTCTTGCATTCGTATTTCACAAATAGCTATTTGAATCTCTATCACTATTTACTATTCATACTTAATGATAATAAATATACATATCTAATTCTATCATAAATTTATAATTACAAATGTTGAATGATAATGCCGAATTTTTTCCTTTAATATTTGTTTAATATTTGTTTGTTACTGGGAGTAATCATTGATTCATTGATTCAAATGAGCTATAATTAACTGCTTTTTTGCTATATTTGTCAATGAACCTACTAATCTCAAATTTGCAATTATCTTATATTAATGTCAAATATGTATAGATATGTATGTATATTTTTATTACAAGAGTTAAAATTATTCAAAAATAAGATAAAAAAATGAAATATAAAAAATATAAAAAAAGATAAATATCGTCTGTTGTTCCAAATATAAAAAAGATAAATATCATCTATTGTTTCGTAAATTTTACGAAAAAATACGATCACTAAAATATTTGAATTTTCCTTTGTTTATTTTTCATAAAGCTTTTCATATTGAATTAAGTTATAAATGATAATTATGAAAAAGTCAAATTACTTTAACTTGTAATAGATGTCTACTAAAGTAAGAGAAATTACTAGATTAGAATTTCTGTGATCTTTAACTGCTCAATCAACAAATTTTTCAGAACTTCATAAAGTTTTAAATGTTTATTATTTTTACAAGATATTTGAATTTTTCGTTTTGAGAGCAGAATTTTATTTCAAACATTAATGACTGAGACTTTTTACAAAAAGAAAAATATTCGGCATTATCATGTAACATTTGTGATTATAAATTTATAATATAGAAAATATTTATTATAATTCATTTTTTCTGTAAAAGTATTAATTCTTTTAATATTGAAGTGTTAGATAACATATCTACACTGAAAAGATTGGTTACTGCAACAATATAGATAGTAAAATATGGCATAGCATTTTTAATTGGCTGTAGCAACCAATTTTTGGTTGTAGCAGCAAATTCTTAGTTGCCTATTCGCAATCAGTATATGATTTCGATAGGCTAACGCAACTATAAAAAATTTGCTGCTACAACCAAAAACTGGTTGTTCCAGCCATATAAAAATGCTATGCCATATTTTACTATCTACATTGTTGCAGCAACCAATCTTTTTTTTCAGTGTATTTTTATTTACTATAAAAATATATATAACTGGTTATCCGCCGACTTACGCTATATAATTGTGTTTTAATTAACAAATTCACAGTAACAATCACCGTTAACGTTTATGCGAGATGTATTAGAGAAATACATAGTCATAGCATTTGCAAAGCCCGATTAAAGCGCTTACTCCAATTCCTTACGGGCCTCCTGCATTTTCGATGTGATCAGACGAGGCCTTCGTACGTACAGACGTACCCTTGCTCGCTATTCGCGAGATACGTGGCAAATCGTCGACGTGATTGTCGGCGTCGACAGGATATCCTTGAGCGCGGGAATGAAATTAATGGCGCGCGAACGATACGGATGCACGGAACGACGGCGAAATTTCGCGATAGCGTTATGCGATGGGAACCCTTCGAAGCACGTCTGTGCGCTCCCAGCGTATCCGCGGCATCACATGCCGGCAGTTTCGTCGCACCTCTGTCCATGAGCTATGACGACGCGAACATCCATACGCTAACTACATACGCATGTATGCGTTACGCATCTCTGTTCTAAGCCAGTAATGTATAACACCGGTGAGCATAAATATACATGAAGGAAGAATCATAATGGAGACCTGGAGAAATCTGAGGTATACCTTAGTTAGAACATCTGTTTTCTCCATCCGTTGCTGTTACACATGCAGCAGTTTATTTTAATATTGTATTATTTAAAAAATTATTCAGTTAGCAGAAAAATAAAAATAAAAATAAAAATCAAGATAAATTCGAGATTTACACACTGAAGTAAATCTCAGAAATTATTATGTTAATATACGCATATGCGATTCATCTATCCTTTACATACTAAAATAACATAAAATAACTTATTAAAATTGAAAACAACTTATTCAAATTATATTATTAATTTTTTATCAATCACATACGTTATATGAAAAATACAATAAACGGTATCTTGCGGAGAACAAAATAATGCTTTATATGCATTACACTTGCCCGCTTGATATGCAAATTTTCAACGAATTTTGTTATAAACCGTTTCAAATTCAAAAACATACGTACTTTTTACCATATATGTATAAAAGCTGTTCCATATGTAATTAAAATATTGTTACATGCGGGACAATTTTATATTTCGGCGCTTCGTGTATACGCAAATGAAATACTTTGTTTTACGTTTCATTATGATGGCATGATACGTACTGCACCACCTATTGATTTTACTTATTATTAGTGTTTAAAACAACAACTGTAGTAAGTTTGCAATAACGGTTTTTTATATTTAACAGAGTATTGCTTCTTCTTCTAAAATTTTTTCTCCTATAATGCTTTTCTAACAAAAAAAATTTTTTTTTTATAACGTATCGTTATTGTTTACAATTAATAGTCTAAGTTAACCTGAGACACACATTTGTAGATAATACATTATCTCCAATACCAGAAGAAAAAGAACTTTAGCCAGATAATACTTTTTATTTAATTTTAAAGCGAAACTCGAGAGATTGGATTTCCATGTTAATTTAGTGAAAAATTAAATATCCTTTCTTCTTTTCAAAGTTAATCACAAATTAAGCAGTCATAATTTATTTTTTACTGAACACTGTACCGGTCTCATCGTTTCGGGCATGATTCTGCTATTCATTTCTCATGGGAGTTTTTTTTCCGATGTACAGACTGCATGATTAAACGAATAACACATCGACGCGACGGTTCGCTTGTTGATTCGCTTGTTCGTTTTTAATACGTGCGAAGCGCTAACGTCGCACGTATTAAAAATCTGCCAAAACTTATTGATTCAGTGAATACGATGAAGAGATTATTCAACTGTGTAGTGCGATAACGGGTTAATAAAAGAATAATACAATAGGTTGCTTTGTACTGATTGTTCGTGCAGACTTGCCGCGTTGTTAGCGCAAATCAATTATTCTACACAAAGCATTTTGACAAATGTGAGCAACGTATATTTCATTAAATTAAATAAATACAAATATTATGAAAAAGATTGATGAAACGTAAAAATCAGTTTTTGATAAGTGTACAGTGATTTAATTGATTACCTTGTTAACGGAAATAGTATTATTTATGCTTTGATACAACTATATAGATTGATTTATAGTTTCATAAACTTATTAAAAAATTTTTATGTGTTTTTTTCTAAAATCATATCTATAGTTATATAAAAATATACATGAAGAAAAAATGTTTTAATATCAAATATATTAATAGGTCATTTCAAATAAATTTTTGACGGTTTAATAAAAGGCTTTATATATACAATGTGATAAAAATTTAAATTCATTTCGCACAAATTTATGAGAAGATCAATGTATTATATTTTTCTTTTAAAGAAATTATCGTACCAAGGAACCGAGGCAGAGCTTGCGATGTTATTTATCACGTCTTTGGTTGGTTCTAATAAAAGATTTTGTTAAAAAAAGAATCGAAGTTATATTAAACGTTCGTCCGTCATTTTATAGCTGCGTACAATTTCTTGTTTTATTTTGACATTGATCGATGTCTGCGTTATTTCACATCCAGGCGCCCGAGACTGATGCGCATTATTTGAGTGGTACCGGAGTGATGGTTTAACAAAAAAAGAGGGGAGAAAGAAAGGTTATTTGCGAAAACTGTGAAACGAAAGTATATTTTTGGATCTTATACTATTCTTTTCTCTCATTATTACGTAACTTGCGTTACGAAATCCTAAATAATTTTTTCGTTTTAGTACAATGCACAAGACTTCATCGTAAGTTTTGAAAAGATTTTTCTCTTTCTTTATCGTAACTTATTATTAATTGATTACATTTTAAAAGACATACAAATTGTATTTAACAACTAATTTATTTATAAATCTATATATAAATATTTATTAAGTGTCAAGATCTCTGCTTTGACCGAAAATAAGATTTTTTACTCTTATTTGACTTATTGATCTTATTGACTTATCTAATTTCTGTTTATAATTAAAAACTATAATTTAAAGTATTTGATATTTACTTCACAAAAAAAAATAATCTTTCAATGATGCAGCGCTATTTTTCTCCGTTATTTATCAATAATGGTGCTAAAACGCGCTTCCTTATCTCAGAAATGATAGCTAGATTACGATCGGTCTTGTGTTGCTTTTAGCACAACGCTCGATGTCTTCGATCAGAGGAACTTTTGCAATTAATAGCAGTAGAGAGTGGCGGAGGAACTACAGAGGGCAGAGGTTGGAAAGGGATTGAACAAACCAGGGGTTTGAGGGGGTCGAGGTGCAGCGGTGTACTTGGAAAGATCGTGGAGCTAACTTTTGTCGAGTAATCAAGGAGGCGCTCTTTGTGCAAGGTGCTCGTCCATCCACCACTTACTCGAATACTTCCAACGCGAATCGTTATCATTGACGACAATCGTTTTATGACCGATATTATACAGAACTCAAGTGAATCTCTTTCTCTCTATCTTTCTCTTGCTTTTGAATGTTGGCAGCAGAAGTTCTTCGATAATGATTCTGGAAAACAGGATCCGCTTAATAGAGATTCAATTAAGATGTCAGACGCTCTTTAATTCACTGGGTAACAAGTAGGGAAGGAGAAGGAGAAGGACGAATTCTGACGCGACTTTATTCGTTGCATGTCAACTATTGCTGCGAAATTACACTACAGTAATTAATTCAGTAACGATAAGCGATGTAAATTCGCTACTTCGCGTGATTTGCAATAGCGACCTACAGACGCATTACGAACCGCCTGAGATATTGAATTTTATGTGTCACGCGTAATATAAGCCGAGGGGAGAGACACGAATGCCAGTGTTTGATAAAAGAAGCGAGAAGTTCGCGTGATTCTCATTCTGTTACTGGTAACATTCGATCAGCGGCGAATATACACTTATGAAAGAATGTAATTTGAATATATAGATAAAAAATATACTGTACGTCTCGAATACTCTAATCGTGCGTTTCACTCCTTTTTCTGTTAGGCAATATACCCGACAAAGCTGTATCGTATTGTATTCGATAAACGTTTGTAACTTGCAATGGGAAAACAGACACTTCAAACAGAAACGTTATCCGACTATTTAGCATCACAAAAGAGTTTCATTAGATCGTAGATCATTCCTTTCGTATACGTAATCGAAGATACAATAGCAAAGTATCGAATCGTTTTCATTAAGTTATTCGGTTTTATACATAAATATTCTATTGATTATATATATGTACATCAATCTTTTAGATTTTCTTGTTGATTCCCATAATCAAAAACAGTGATGTATTGCATTTTTTTTACACAGACACTTTTATGCTTATTGCTTTGATTTATAGCTCGAAGCTTTTTATTACATTTTATTACGTACTACCTTCAAATTATCTACTACTTCGCTTTTGTAGCTTAACTTTTAGCAACATACAATTGTCATTGAAACACCAACGAAAAGTGTCGTTTCTTCAATATATCGTAATTGAAATGGTAGATATTCTGTATTCAAAGTGCATTCAAACAGTTATCATTACTGTATCTTTCTATTTGCTATTCAATTTTTTTCTCTGCTTTACGTGAGATGGCTGACGCGTTCACAGTAAATCATTCATAAATAAACATGCTGCTTTTACTCCATGAGACACGACGATGTTCATATTTTATCTGAATTTCAAGGAAAGACCGTGGAAGTGTTAGGGCGGAATTGTGAAGAAATTAAATTAGGTGATTCTCTCCCTCACTCTCAATTCAGGAGATTCAAAAAGCCAATATACAATTCTAATTAATGCTGTAAAATTTGACTCGCGCAAAACTTCCTAACGTACAAACCGAGCGGCTTCCCACCGACTATAAACGAATCCGCAATAAACCGCGATTTTATCACCAGAATATCCTGCTTTACGAGCATTGGAAAATATCGATTCCGCTTTTGCTGCATTTATGTGTTCGGCATGGACACTATCGATTCAACTTTTTTAGGCGATTAGCTTTCGACGATTTAATGTATTAACGTATTACACACACAAATACACATATAGACGACTGTGAGAATATATATTGTACATATATAAAAATATATACATATAATATATATACATACATATATATAGAACACCATTATAAAAAATCTATATCTATAAATTATACTTAATTCATAATCAAGAAACAAAAATTAATGGAAGTTATTTAATTATTTAAATATATAAAAAAGGAAACATTATTTCGCGTTCTTCATAAATTATAAAATTTTATAAACAATTAATATTTAATAAAATTATTTATTCTTAATGTTTTTTATGTTTTCTTATACAAATTGAATATTTTTTTGTAATCTTTAATAGGCTTACAGCCTTTCAAATACAGATACTTGAACTGTAGTATGATTTCATTTATAATATTTTTTATATTATCTATATAAATTCACATAAATAGAATATATGTATATAATTATATTTTTCTAATTGATGCATGTTCATATTCAAATATTTACTCTTTTTTGGAACGTTAACTAAATTATTAGTATTGTTATATCATTAAAATTTCTAGTTGGCTGATTTCCTGAAACTTACTGGCTTTGAATAATGCTAGTTATGCAGTATTATGTCATATGTTTCAAATTTTAGTTGCATATGCCAGCGAAAGTGCTAACGAAGAGGATCAACGTCCGATTCAGATAATTAACATTTTAGCTTCGCTCGACAGTGAAATATTGCTTGGTCTATAGGAAAATAGGTTATTACCAATCAATTCGTATTAACGTTATAATTCGATCACCAATATTCCGAACTGTGTCTCGGCAAATATTTGATTGATTTCGACGCACAATAGAAGCAAGGATAAGTATGGCTGGAATCAGTGTTTGTGAGATATAATATAGGAATATATATTGAAAACGGCATGCTATTGCAAAAATTCGCCGATTAAAAATGCAAATGCGTTTCGATTTATGTCAACTTTAAATTTTCATTTTCCAGTTCAATGTGGCGAATTTAATTACGTATATTATGTGTACAAGAACGATTGTATACATTGTCGTCGAAATGGTTGACGCACGAGTCACGTTAATGATATTTGTTTACGTACGTACGTGGAAGTTTCACGAACTTCATTTACCAATACGCAACTCGAAGCACCATATGCAACACTCTATGGTGCATAAACAATGCAGTAAGTTGATTTAGCGTTAAGCCTAATGATATTTGCGCACCTGCTCCACTTGACGTTATGATTGCAATTAACTTTTACCCACATTATGATTTATTCAGTTATATAAAATAAATTGCATATAGTAAAATTGTTGCAGAATTATTTGCAGAAATATTCAGCAGTGCGCTGTTTTGGACAGAATTGTTTCTATTTTATATTTCTTATATTAAATTTTATTTATTTATTAATCTCCCTGAGTGGAAATGTATGAAGTATCTAACAGAATGACACGGATTGTCAAATACATTTTTATTTTTAGCTACAGCATTCTTGAATTTTCAAAGAAAACTCGATTTAAAATTCTTGTAACGGATAACTCTATGAATATGTAACAGTACAATATAAAAATAATCATAACTTGTAGAGTTTGAGAGATTTGTATGTTACATCGGATAAAACTATGGTATTGATAGTAAACGCGTAAATGTTGTGAGTGAAAAAGATGGGACTGTATGCGAAATTAGCAGGAAATTCAAAGTTGATAGTTTTCAGCAACGCCATCAGAGCCGCCGGAAATCTCATAGTAAACCAGATGCAGCCTGACAATCTCCGCCAGTCGGTAGAGCTGAGTTGTAAGCAGTGGAGAGTAACTCTAGCGAAGCGCTTCCTCCAGCCTGGGTTGCCTATGGCAACCATCTCTAGGTGCGCGACGAGCTATTAGACTTTCAGAAGGGCGGTTGATCATTGAACACATACCGCGATCCACAGTTTACACATCGTAGACAAATACCCCGCTCTCCCATCTTTATGGTAATACCGTAACCGCATCGGTGTGGCGGTTGTACGACGACGAATGTGAGCGTAAGTTTATTAGAGGGATCACGAAAGCTTAAATTTAGATCGACCGGCGTATCTACGCGAGCTTTTGGCAATTACGTACTCAAACCTAAACGATTTTGTAGAATAGGTTGCACCGGAAACTCAATGTCTGATATAAAAGTACAAAACTGCTAAAAGGTAAAAGGAACGGAACGGTAAGTTGTAGAAAAGCGCGTTCTTGACGAACAAAGCCCAGTAATGTTGAGATCCTTTTTTGTAGTATTAATATTTCTTGAGTATTTAATATTTTTGATATAGAAAATTCTAGATTTTTCACGAACATTTTTTTTAATTAAAAAAGATAGAACTCTTAATTAAAAAATTTGTATTTAAATTAAAATTAAAAATAAACTTTTTGTTTTGTTTAATTCATAAATATAAGTATACATAATAGCAAGATTAAAAAAAAATAATTAGAATGTAAATTTTGCTGAAAATAAAATAAAGTTATTACACGTTAATACAAATTGACTCCGTTTAATGTTTCCAACTTCATTAGATCGATGTTCTTTTTAAAAGAGAAATTGTAATTAATCGCTAATTCTATCAATTTAGAGTCTTTGGAAATTTTGAATTTAATTTATCTTAATACGTATCAATTCAATCTGTAAATTTAATCAAAAGCATCATACAACATTTTTTTACACAATAAAATATGTTTTTCAATTGCGCGAGTATAGAACAGTATTTAATATCGTAATCATGTAATGAATTTATTATGAAAGTATGAACCAGTTTTATCGTAAGACAAATAAAAATTGTATAATATAAAAACACACTTCTCTTGCGCACAATAAAATAAAATTTTATTGTGCGCAACTATTGTGTAAAAATTATAAGTAAATATATTTCTCTTTTATAAATATTCATCATTTATTGTTCGATCGGGGCCAAACAATAATACTGTAATGCTTTATTAGGTACTCAATGCAGATAACGCAATCGAGCGAAACAAATCTAGTCGATTAATTCAATCGTTTGTGCGCAACGTTTATTCGCCTATGACTTATTCGTATATCCAATTTGAATAACAACGAGAATCTACAGTCACTATATCGCTGCAAAATGAATCCTAACGAAAATGATCAATCATAAAAAAGAGAAATAATACAGATATCAACTCCATTATTCCAACACAGTAATCAAAAATTTATTCAAACTATAACGCTATATATCCTTCTCGATATGTTAGAAGTCAACTGGATGTATGTACATGCATATATTAGGTATATAATAGCACAATTCTAGTAGATATGAATAAATCGATAGCTAATACATTTCGTTCATAATTATATTTTGTAAACTAGAAGAATCAATAATATTCAAAATACTATTTTCTTGATTTAAAATGTATGGCATTTCAATGGTCAACTTTTAAATTAAATTTTAATAATATATTTACTTTAATTTATGTTTAAAAAACGAGTGTTTTATTATTTATTTATTTAGATTTAGGTATTACTGTATAAGGTATTTTGATGACGGAAATAGTCATCATTTTCTATGCATTATACTTATTTTGATGTACATATGTCTTATATGTTAAATTATAATCATAATTACTGATACTATGCGTGTGCAATCTTCGACTTTATGCATTTCTAAAAATATGACAGATTCCCTGGTAGAAATTTCATGCATTTTTTGAGCAATTATTAAATAATTACACCAACTTCTGTCTAGTAATTGAGAAGGAAAACTACTTAGGATCCCAATCAGGATGTAACACTTTGTTTGCAGTCACTGCATACAAAAGTTGCGTAAAATCTGAATCCATTTACTGAATAGAAACACAACAAATAATGAATATTAAATTGATTAATAAGCAAGCCAACTGCTCGTGAAATGGACAGAATAAAACTCTATCAAGTTCTTGTCCATTTCCTATCCATATTCCAGTATTGGCACAATTAATAAGAATACAGTAATATTAGATAGCAACTAGATAGGTGTCCAGGAAAACTGCATACATTTCTCTCTACCAGAGTTCATTCAAATTTATTACGATCCATTTATTACTTGTTCGCTATCATTTTTTATCTAGCATTATCTATATTATAAAATCGATAATTCACTAAACACACAACGCAAGCTGAAGCTATTGATAAGTGCATAGTAAATTCTTTAATTTTACTCTTATTCAATTCTTTGGGCTGACATATTTCAAGACAACACGACACAACATATAACACACATTTATGGTCGTTATAATGCGTGCATTATATATACATTTCTTAAGTATCTTGCAAGCAATTCATGTGTTTTTTTGTTGCTGCAAATACGATTGAGGTTGACATAAAAATCCATATTCATGAAGAAAACACGGCCAAATAAATGCTAGAATTGGGATGCTAGGTCAATTTGTACAGTAATGAATTGCATTAATTTCTACAAGCCCTCGTTATTGCATTGACTTCTCGTTGCAATGTTTTTGTAAAAGAGCTTGGTGCCATTCAATACCCAGATCAATTACTAGCTCGGCAAGGAACGTATTATGTGTTAACTAAAAATCGTGTACATACATGGATATAAATAATGAAGCAGCGCAGCTACGTAATATTTAGTGATCTCCGCGAATGTATTAGCTGAGATAAATAAACGCATTATCAGCGGCGCTCGACGAACAGAGTGTGCAGAATAAAAGAAAAAGTAGATAGCAGCATAATTCCACTCCAGTTTTCGCTCGTAAACAGAGTTGTTAAATCCAAAAATAATTTCTTTAAAGCTAAAAATATGTAGGTACGCTCTTATCGAAAAAATTACTTTTAAATAAATAAAGTACTAAACTGATTTTGATACTTTACTTTATTACAATCGCACGCAGTTGTTATTCCATTTAATTGTTTATTAAGTCTTTTTAAATAGAATATTACGTTATATAGTTATGAATAGATCAACAGATCAATCTCTTTTGTCAAAGATAAAGCTAACTTTTGACATTTAATTATAATCTAAGCGGTTTTCTTTTTGCGGTACGCGTTTTCCTAGCGACTTCGCTTTTTGTCACTAAGCTAACAGCTAGGTAGTAGACCCATTCTGCGTTTGATGGGTGTAATTACAGAAGTTCCGGACGCTATAAACGTTGCTTCTATCCGAGCTGCCACGGCTCTTGCAATGATTTAGTAATATGTAAAAAAAGTCTATTGCAATCACGTCAGTCAAGTACATTACGTTCCTATTATTATATCAATCTCTATTCAGTTTAACGTTTGCGTTTAACTCAAGTTTTTACATTATTTTGCTATTCGTCATGAGAAAAAAAAAGTTAGAAATTCATCTCGACAATATATTGAAAATAGATTCTTAAAAACATAAATTTCTTTCATTAAATTACGTTTTCATTTATTAAAATCAGCCTATCAGAAAACAGTAGTGTCATGGCGCAAGATCGGTCGTGATTCATTTATTCAGCTATTCATTTATTTATTTACACGAGCCGACGAGTTTTCCGAGTTCGCGATTATCAGATTTTAATAAGGACTGAACCAATCAAGTTCTATGTAAGCTCAGTCGATAGCTTGTATTCGGATTATAGATTGTAATAAATGCTTTTATTTTTTCTCTAAGTGCCCTACGAGCGAAGATATTGCGACGCAAAGTCCGGATCTATAACTTTTTATATTAAGATATGTTGGTTATCATCGTCGACAGAGGAAAATGCAGCTTCTGGCGCAAGATGCGCTAGCGATGCATGGCAACAGACACTGCGATATCTGTTGTCTGTATCATTTTATACTTCCTAAACTTTGTAGAGTTAAGTGAGTGCAAAAGAGTAAGATTATAGACATCGCTCCATCTTGTGATTAAAAGCACTAATCATCCCTCAGAAGGCAATAGCTACAAGAACATCTTTGTCATGAGAACCTCTTCTGAAAAAAGGCCGTTTAGATTAAACCCGGTGTTAAAAACTAAAAGTTTCATATATCAGTGGATATATACACAAAGGGTCATCATGTCTCTGACAAAGAGACGATGGATTGAGAAGAACAAAAAGAGAAATATTTTTTTAATATGAAAAATTTGAATGTAAAAAATTTGTGGTTCAACGAGTTTACGAGTTTTTTTTATATTCATCCGACATTGACTAAAACACTGTGTATAATGCATAGGAACAAAAAAACTCTTCTGTCTGCTCGTTAAAAAATATTTGATGTAGCAAAAGTCAAATAAAAGTTTACTCAATTATGTTCTTATTAGACAGATTATATTGTAAAATCAGTAAAAAGTATGTGGCTCTATTTAATTCTTATGATTTGTATCATTTCAGATCAATATGCAAAAATACAGAAATAGATTTTACAAAACATTTATATTTATACTCAATACTTTGCCTGCAAATAATTATATCTAATTACAAAAATAAATATAATTAGACATAATTGAATAAAATTAGAATAGATATGTATATAAAAATATATAAGTTATGTAAATATTTGCTGCGCTAAACTATTATTCAGCACAATTCACATTTCCTACTCACTTCAAATAATTAGTAATTGTGATATTCAATATATATATCGCTGCATTGATAGAGAAATAACACAAATGAAAAATTAGTATTTTTGAGATAATGAAAGAAAATCGATTCTAAAAACTAATACCTATATTTTTAATTTTTGACTAATATATTTTGATAAAATATATTAGTGACTATTGCTTATATGAAAAAGTATCATAACTTATACAAAAAAATTAAATTTGCACTTTTTTAAGGTTACAGTTCGAATTTTGAAAACTCATAACATAATTTAAAAAAATATATATAACTGAAAGTATATCACGGAAAGAAAGTAAAGAAATTGCATATTTACAGCTCTAAAGTATATATTTTGATAAAATATATTAGTGACTATTGCTTATATGGAAAAGTATCATAACTTATACAAAAAAATTAAATTTGCACTTTTTTAAGGTTACTGTTCGAATTTTGAAAACTCATAACATAATTTAAAAAAATATATATAACTGAAAGTATATCACGGAAAGAAAGTAAAGAAATTGCATATTTACAGCTCTACTTAAAATGTTACAATTCAAAATTTAAAAAATGATTTAAAAATTAATAATTTTAAGATGTGTCACTTTTCTATCAAGCGCATCAGTCTTCTGCACTTAGTGTTCGTCTTGCAACGTCGCATTTGTTATAAAAAAAAACTATGAACGCGACAAGAACAGTGAATACGTGATAATGCACACTGGACCGACTCAGGAAAAATCTCGCAAAAGACCTTCTTGGCTGGATTGAGTTCGTCATTTCGTTTTTTGTTGTGCAATAGACAGATCTTTTGCGCGAAGACACATATATATATATCAGCATCACAGGATGGAAGGAGTAAAGCGATACTACGGTGGTTCGGGACAGGACGATTCTGTATCAACGTCGAAACCATTTTCAAGATTGGCGAGATACCTTGTCGTGTTGTACACCATTCGTCGCTTCGAACGTATGTCGAAGTTGATGGCATCGAGCAAGAATGTTACCTCGGCGGGTCGGAGCGGATGAGCAGCAAAGTTATCACACAAAAAACGTCCCCCGTTGCTGAACGACACGTGGCCGTATAATATTTTACGAGAGGATCGTGAGTGTCCTTTATATCAGTTCACTTACAAGTCGCTGTTGTTTCGTAGTTGCTGTTCACTGCCCTTACACCTCGTACTCCACCTCTCTCTCCCCTTAGTGTTACCAACGATAAGCATCCTGTTCCGCCACAGATCCACCTTTTCTTTTTCTCACAGCGTCAGCGTTGTCCTGGTCAGTCTGAACTCCCTTTTGTCCTCGTCATCCAAGATTTTTCTTTCGTCCTAGCCCCTCTTTTTCTCACCCCCGCGCATGTTTCATCCTTCACGTCTAGTCTCTTCAAGCAACCGGAGGAGCTCCCAAATGCCTCACTCTTGCACCTCCGTCGTTTCTTAGAAGCCCGTCGGCATTTTATTACTAGCCCCATTACCCCCGAGGTAACCCCGCGCCTGCCATTTGCTCTGCAACACTCCCCTGACACCTCTAGACCGAACGGTCTTGCTACACGATATTTTACTGCGTGTTTACGACGGGACACAATTATTACTAACGTTCGCTCACACTATGTCGCCTTGCCAAGTAAGTAAACACGTTTATTTAATTGCTTGCACGGACCTACCCGTGCTTATTCCTGACTGTCAAGCACGTGATGCAATCTACCTGGTCGGTGTTATTATACAACGAGAGTATCGGCCGTAATAGACTGAACTTCTCTGGAATGAAACACATCAAGCGCATCAGATGAACATATCATCGCACTTTAAGAGAAAATGTTTAGAATAAGAATTGTAAAATAAAAGACATTTGGTGGATATAATAATATTAATAAATATAATTTATTTGCTTTTAATGCTCCTTCATTTAAAATTAGGTGATAACATTTCGGGTAAAAATTCCAAGTTTGAAATTTTTACACAAATTTTACTAATTTAAATGTAAATTTGTAGTAGTTACGTTTTAGTGGTAGTTACAATAAGCTATTTAATTAACAGAATGTGTTAGTAAACGTTTGATTCTCTCTTTTGCAAAAAATATAAAAAAAAGATATTTAATATTTTTTTTATACATGTATTATTTTTAAAGAAACATTATTCTGAAAAAAATTTCATAATATTTATCCTTTTTTAAGTAAATATAATTGATCAATTAATTATGAACAAATGGAAATCTGAATTTGAATTTTGCTAGAAAAAATAAGTTACCAAAAGTAAAATATTAATAAAATAAAAGTATAATTCTGAAGATAAAATAATGCAAATAATATTTCTACGTGCTGTTGATTGCACTTTCATTTAAAAGGTCATCCTACATTCTATCATTCTCTTTGCGACGCTCGTTTTCACTTGTTCGTACTCATTGTGCTTCACCTTGCGAGAGATACAATGCAGATTTATACCTCTCGTGGATGCTTTCGGTTGAGTGCGCTAACACAGATGAAACGAAGTTGGTGTAGCGCAGTAATTCGCTTAACCCCTTAACTGACGACGTGGTGCCTGTAAAACACGGTGCGGGTCACCGAATCACCAAGCATTCTCTCTAGCTTTGTTATTAATTCTCAACCTTGTGCATACAGAATTAATCTTTGGCAAAGGAATTCTCTCGAACGATTCGACGTTTCTCTTATACCATTTAAATACTACTGCGTATTATATAAATAATATAATATGGTAATAAGTTTTGAGATATACAATTACCACCAATGTAATAATGATATTTCAAAGAGAGACTAAATTAATTTTATTTCATTAATTTTGGCCTATATCATTAAATTGCATTAATAACATATTTTATAAATACGAATATCAAAGTTGCAATTAATTTATTTAGGCGGACATCATTAATGAGTTTGATGAACACTTCAAGATCATTTTACGTAAATTATAGCAATTGAGTTGAACGTTCATCTTATTCGCGGACTCTTTAGACGCGCATCGGAGACCAATCTTCTGACAGTGTAAGAAAAAAATCTGAATCCACGGCTTCTTTCAAAAGTGACGCTCGAGCTTTTAAAACTCCTCTTAACGTTCCATGGGTGGAGGAGGTCGGGTCGACGGCGAGAAAGCAGTTTTATCGGCACGAAAGCGAGGTGCAAATTTCAGCTAACCTGCGCCCTAAGAAGTCCTTTGAGCTCGAAGATTCTCGTCTGGGTATCACAGTTACGTTCTACCTATTTGTAGCCGCCGATAAAATATCGTAAACGCAATGGCGACAGGATAAGATCCGCAAATGAGAGTTACGCTTCGCCGAAAACGATGGTTCGATTCGAGCTTTAAAATCGTGAGGAGAAGATAACTTAAAGGAGCGCGCCGAGTGTATATATACGTAACAGTAAAGTCCGACAGAGAAAGCTGACGGTACTCGGTCGAGGAATAATTCGGCGATTTGCGTGATCGTGCAAAAGCCAAATGCAGGAAAGTGGGTACGAATAATGTGAGAGCGCGCCGATATAGCTACCGATATGAGATCGTTGAATGTGGGCCAGGAATAGTAATTCGCAGGAGAAATACTAAAGGGAAGATTATTTTGTAGCTATCGTGCGCGACGATTAAGGGAATGTAACTGCAGCGGGAGCTCCGTCGAATAGTTTCGGTATACTTGTTCCCGATCGCTTAACAAACGGGTCGCACGGTAATCACGCAATAATTTCTTGGACGCTGTGTTGTGTGTGTATATGTGCGCGCGCGCCGTCGACACAAACGATATTTATCCTTAGACTTTTTCCCCTTAATTGCCTCCATTTTAACGTCGGTCTTGTACCGTGCAACTTTATCTACGTCATTATGTAATTCTAATCTTGATTCTCAGTGCAATTTGTTTCGCGCGCCAGTTACGCTTAAAAGTAACTCTTGCGATTATTATCGTCAAAACTGTTATTATTGTTATTAATAATCTTGTCAAGTTATTAAAATTGTTAGATTTACTTATAATATTAAGCGCTTGAGAAAATACCATGTCGTAACGCGTAATAAGCGCTTTCCGACGTTATAATCTCTTCCTCTAATCCTCCGCCCGTCTTTCTTCTCATTGTTTCCACGTACTATCCTCCTGCGCCACGCAGAGAATCTTTTCTGCTCGCTTTTTATTCTTATTTTCTTTTTCTGAACAAACTTTATACTTTCTAAAATTTCAGATAATAACAGGTACTACGAGGAATATTTAAGAAAATATTTTAATATAAATTTTATATTTTAAAATGTCAATATTAAAGATATAATTTTAAAATGGGTTTAATTAGTTTAATAAGTATTATTAACAGTTATTAGACCTTTACTAGAAAGTTTTGATTATGATCCTCGCAATATTAACAGTACTAAAGCACTAAGTCAATTTACATATCTATATTTTGTTATTCTGGATTTTTATGTTCATATTATAGAGATGTCTTCAAGAAAAAACTTGAAATACTATTGTATTAACATCATGCTCCATTATACACATATAATCACACGTAATATTACGTAATTTAAAAAAATATATATTTTGAAACAACTTTATCCTTTTGATTATAATCATAAAATTTAAAACAAATCATATCCAAATTTTATTATATATTATATTTACGGAAACAACGGGTATGTTAAAATATCTGAAAATTTAGTTAGATGTAAATGTGAAAATAATTTTGTTAGACCATCAAAATAATTACGTAGGATGCTCAAGCTGGTTGCTATATTGTTAAAACTTTTTGCAGCATTGCTCATTATACTTAAGCGCGTTCTATATAATATTAATAGTTCAAAAACTTCAATATTTTCAGATCTGTATCTAATTAAATTTTTAAATACTTCAGCAAAATTGTTCTTTCCATGTACTTTTAGCAAGAATAATTATAGATATTATGGTTGAACGGAACTGATTATCAATCGTACTAATAGCGCAAAAATTCTTTCGTAAAGTGAAGATTTGTAGCGTCAATCGTGCGATTCCTATGCACTTTGTGAATGCACACGCTTGATACTGGAAGACTTTTGATATGACTAGTGCTCTGGGAAGAGAATAAAGGTCGACCGAACATCTAAAGAAAAACGCAGCAAGCGTGAAATACTTCACTGCAGAATTCGTTGAAAGGCGCAAATGGAAACCTCACTCTCGTATGGTGAAAGGTAACGACATTCTGCCGAGATATATCTCGACATTGTGCCTGGATACAATCTATAAAGTATATATGTTCGATAGCAGCGATAAAAGTCGAGCAGTCCAAGAAGACGGTCTGGCAGGTACTTCAGCCTCGAGTTGCTCAAGTATACCAAAATGTCATGACTCTACATGCGATCCTTAGACAAGACTTTCCACGTTCTATATCATATAAAACAGATTATCTAGATTACATTCCTAAATGTATGTAGTAAAATAATGTTATGCAATCAGAAATTTGACAATAAATTTGTATGATGTTTTCATGGCTTATACATTTGGCATTATTTGAGACATATGTGTATTGATAATAATAAACTTTGAAACTTGATTATTCATATAAGAATGCATTAAATAATCAAAATATATCTATGTATCAAGTGATGTTATCATCTCTATTATCATATAATAGTAGCAAAATTAAAATTAAGATAAGATATCTTAAATATTAATTTTAGTGACTTTATAAAATTTCTACATCAATTTTTCTATAATGTAAAGTAATTTTTTATTGTATACTTCAAACAATAAAAGTTCTATAATAACGTGGAATATAATCAATTAATTTACCTAAATGAATAACGTATACGCGATGTTTGAGAATAAATTGGAAACTGCACCTCCTGCAAAATATTTACTAAAATTTTATTCGTAAATTATGTGACACTCTTGTCCACGTTTCTCTAAAGCGCATTAACGACGCTTTAAAATCAGTTTGCGTACTTTTATTCAACATTGCCCTTCGAGGAGTAAGCTTTAAGGTACGAAATCGATTTTCCGATGCCTCTCGTGGAAACCGCGTTGAATATACATGTTCACCGCTACGAACCGATCGACCTCATCCGCATTCTAATCAGACCTTACTTCACACGGCCAGAAACAGCTTGCTGAACTTTAACTCGTTATCCTCGTTGACCACAGAAATGTCCTGGTTGGTTTGGCACTGCCGACCGATTCAACCAAACTCGATTGGGAATGTTTTTGACGTTGAAACCAATTAAAAAAAATAGTTCAAGTCGTATAGAGACTAACGACTACCAAATGAAAAGTGATCGGAAAACGATACAAGCTGCACCGTGTAAATGCCATTCTTATTCGTGTGCATGGCAATTTTGTGAATTATTCTCTACTTTTTTGCTATATAATATAAGAAGTATTATTAAAGTATTAGTTTAAGGAACTACACTGTTAAATTTTGTAGGATCAAATTAACTTAAAGTGATTCGCCACTGCTCCTACTCAAAATAACATCGTTATTTTAAACTGTCCGTGACGGAGCACTCGTGACACTACATAAATCAAAGAATTATTTTGCATAATCAGTGTATTTAACGTTGCAATTTTAAACGACGTGGGGGTGAATATTCGATTCAAGTGACTGTTCGATTCAAGAGGGAAGTGCCTTAAGGGTTGCAGCGCAACCATCAAAAATGCCTGGAGATAGTGGCGCATAAATAGCGCATAAATGCTGTGTATTTAATTTCCTAAGTCGGTATTTTTTAACGGGTAGGGGGCTAACTGACTGCCTACTCAGTCCATAACAAAAAATTTTTTTTAGCTAAACGGAATGAGCGCAAAAATTTTTTTTCCGTATATTGGTAGCGCATAAATAGCGCATTATTCCAGAATTTTTTCATTAAGATTTGATTAAGTGGGTGGGCGTCTAACATTTGCCAAGCTGGCCTCGCAAACTTAACCAAATCTTAAAGAAAAGTTATGGAATAATGCGCTTTTTATGCGCTACACATAACAGCAAAAAAAAATTTTTGCGCTTCCGTTTAGCTAAAAAAAAAATTTATTTATGGGGGCTTGAGTAGGCAGTCATTCAGCCCCCCAATCTATTAAAAACAACCGATTTAGACAATTAAATACACAGGATTTATGCGCTATTTATGCATCACTATTTCCAGACATTTTTGATGGTTGTGCTGCAACCCTTAAAGCACTTCCGTCTTGGAGCGAACAGTCATATTCACCCCTACGTCGTTTAAAATTGCAACGTTAAATACACTGACTGTGCAAAACAATTCTTTCATTTACGAAGTGTCACGAGTGCTCCGGCGGAATTTTCGTTTGTTCACCCTTAGTCCAAATGTTATACGAATTTTAAATTTTGGGGGGACAGTTTCACGCTAGCACTCCAATATTAATAAATCGAATATTTTTTTTTGCATTCGTTTGCTCATCGTTTGCTCACGATTGCTCCGTCGGAATTTTCGTTTGTTCACCCTTAGTCGAAATGTTATACGAATTTTAAATTTTGGGGGGGCCAATTTCACGCTAGCACTCCAATATTAATAAATCGAATATTTTTTTTTGCATTCGTTTGCTCATCGTTTGCTCACGATTGCTCCGTCGGAATTTTCGTTTGCTCACTATTAGTTCAAAAGTTATACGAAATTTAAATTTTGGGGGGATAATTTCACGCTAGCGCTCCAATATTAATAAACCGAATATTTTTTTTTGCATTTGTTTGCTTATCGTTTGCTCACGATTGCTCCGTCAAAATTTTCGTTTGCTCACCCTTAGTTCAAAAGTTATACGAAATTTAAATTTTGGGGGGCTAACTTATGTCGGAATTTTCGTTTGTGCACCCTTAGACCAAAAGTAATACGAAATTTAAATTTTGGGGGGACAATTCCACGCTAGCACTCCAATATTAATAAATCAAATGTTTTTTTTTGCATTCGTTTGCTCATCGTTTGCTCACGATTGCTCCGTCGGAATTTTCGTTTGCTCACCCTTAGTTCAAAAGTTATACGAAATTTAAATTTTGGGGGGCTAACTTCACGCTAGCACCCCAATATTAAGAAATCGAATATTTTTATTCATTATCGTGGTTACCTACGTGAATGACAATAGCAGAGTTTTAATACGCTAATACACATTTCTCACGGAGCAGTAACAGCAAATACCGATGTTATCGTTATTGTCAGTTGTAAAAATAGCGAAAAATGGAATTTTGTTGCTAGGATCCACATCTTTTCACGACGCGTAATAAAAGTTATTACTTTTAGTATTATTACTATTATATTCGTGAGCATGTCGAGAGAATCTTGATGCGTGTGAAGAGATGTGGCACGATGCTATGCGACGCGACGCGAACGACGAATGTCTATTTTATCCTAATCCTTATATGTGTAATTACACTATGACAGGTAATAAGCTAAAGTCGTTAATTTGTCAGACTTTGATGCGCGTTTCTATGAAATTAGCTAGAGATTGGGAGGCTGAGAGCAATTTTGGCTAAAGTGGAATTGTCTGCCGGTAGAGACCAAGTCCCTTGGAATCTGGAACTATCCAGGATCAGCGGTAAATGCAACGGGATGCTGGGTCGAAGTCCTCGAAGTGGCGAAAGGACGACAACGAGACGACGTCGTTAGTAGGGCGGGCTCTAGCTAAGCTACAAACGCAAAGCTATCCAGACACCGGAAATGGACGGCTTGGTACCGGCTGATGCGCACGTAGCCGTAACAGCCGTGCATTTGGTGTGCTTTTCCACCGGCGTTGGAAATCGGAGTGAACGATGTATTCTTGAGAAAATCGTAAAATTAAATGCAAACAGGACTGCGATAAAAACGTTCTCCACGTAGTTTATTAGTTCATGGATTACTTCAGGAAACGATCCATTCGCCTTTGATATATACCGATCACTCTTTTAAAGTGGATTACACTAGTAGATGGTATTAGAAGATTTTTTTATTATAGATTATTTATCAATTAAATTAAATTGCGTATCCCCTGATAATACGCATGTATTTTCTACTAATAGTATATTTATTTTTGAAGTACTATATAAATTAAATTACGGGTTACCATATTTCCATGCATATTCGATGGGCGACTGTTGTATGTGTTGCAAAGCAGCACATATGGCGAGTTCTTTCATCATATTATATTGCAATACTTTGTATGATAATATGTTTGTATTATGTAAGTGGTTTCTAAGATGATAATATCTATAATATAAAATACTTTACGAAGTAGGAACAGTATGAATAATGAAATTCTGGAAAAAATATAATATAAAATTTTGTACAGAAATTTCTGGCTTTAATATAATAATTTGCGAATTCTTATACAATTTAATTATTAATTTAAGAATTGCATTTCTTTCTTCGTTTTTTTTGCGATGATTTATACATAATTAAAATATATAATTTTATATGACGTGAATTTGATTCGAATTAAAGACGATGTGGACATATTCGGTTTTTTTATAACGTCAATCAAAAGATGCGATACGATAAAAACCTAATCGCAACGAGCCTCTCCGAATAGCAAGCATGCCAAGGCGTGCTTTCCCCTCCTTCAATTTGCACCTAAGGTCCTGGTGTTCGTGAAATACCTCCCCTGAGGAATGCACTCCTCCGTTCTCAAGATTTTCTTCACATAAATAATTTTCAACTGGCATCTCATCCCTATTTTTGCCCTTTCAAGCTGAACAAACAGTTTTCCGATTATGTAATGCACATGCCATTACAACTGATAATAATTAAAATTTGAAAAACGGAGGAAATTAAATTATTTCACAAGAAAAATAATTATATTATAAACCGAAAATTGCATTTACCTAAAAACATTAAAAAATTTTTCAGACAAAAAGATTACAAAATATTGCGAATATTTATTCTCAAAATTATTAGAGATGTATTTCTAAAGCTCAATTTATACATATAATTTATGAAACTATATATTTTATGAAAATAAAGCTCGAATAATAACTTATGTATGATTTAATGAGATATTCAAAATATTATTTTCTATAAAATATGTAAATATCGTACCAAACTTAAAAGACTCACGAAAATCACAATTTATCGATGGAAAATGTCGCTTTTCTCTGCATTTGGCGAGTATAAAATCCACTTTACCGCATTTTACGGGAATAACTTGTTTGCCGGGTAAGTCGCTCGAAGGGATTCTCTTCATGCAGCCGCGCGTCTGCAACAACGACGGCAGACAGCGTCGACGAGTCGCGGTCATGCCGCTGTTTAGAAATTTAATGCAACCACCGCGCGTTTTCGGACGCGCTTTCGAAAGTAGTTTGCGATATCGTAAATCACAATCGCGTATACACCCGTCGAGCCCGGCGAATTGTGGGTGGGCGTAATGCATTCGTGTGCGTATTGCTCGGCAACCCGGTAATGTATTCGCAAGAGTATAACGTATCGATGTCGAATCCTCTATCGAAAAATAACCACGTCGTAGATATGCGTTGAGGGGCAAACGAGAGGTAGGATGATGCGACGGGAGAACGAACGATCGGAGGATGAGCGACTACGAGTTTGAAAGTGGTATCGTCGTGGTGAAGTCACGAGCAAAAAGGACGACGTTTGTACGTTTTTGTACATCCGTGTGCGATTTCCTCGCGTGTGCGTGAGGCAAAAGGGATGAGAACCGGAAAAAGTCGGCCCGGAGGGAAAGGTTCTATGGAGGGAGCGAGCGAGTTTCTGTTTTTCGCGGAGACCGTGCTCGCAAACCGCGAAGAGACAAACGCGAGCGTTATTAGCCGAAATTCTTATACACATTGTCGTCTGTTTCTTATTGCATAATATTATTTCACAGAGAAAAGGTGAATGCAAATACAGATGTACAATTCATTTAGCTATTAAATTGGAGAATATTAGAGATGTAAGCGTTAACATCTCATTAAAATATCTATTTAAGCTTAAACTACGAAAATGTGACTTTGCAGAATCAGATATGTAAATTCACACAGAAATATTTAAGCACTAAAATCCATTTTGACTAAATACAGGATTTCTCTCATTTAATTAGATTCATGATTTTGATGAACTATATATATTTTCCATCCAGAATTATTACTATGTTACGAGTCTTCGTAACATATTAAAAAATATGCCACCAAGATCCTTGTCTGTGGATGACTATGGATTAAATATAAGATGCTTAATCTATTCATGTTTGCAAATTTTATTACGATCGTAATTAAAACTTTTTGCATTCCTTTTAAAGCTATTACAAGCTCACTATCTTTCTTTCTTTCCTTTCCTCTCCCTCCCCCCCCCTCTCTATCTGTCTGTCTCTTTCTCTCTTTTTCTTTCTTAACACAAGGTTACTAGTTTATTAAGAAATAAGTTCACGCTATAGAGAAAATTACTTATCTCATTAATAATAAGCTTCTCTTGTTACGAAATTTTCTCCAAGCGATAGCCATAATAACTTGACGTGTTATTACTCCAATTCTACTCTAAAGATCACATCAAAACTATCATTATCAATTTAATAGGATTTAACATGGTAAGTAGTGTAGAGCTGCAGCTAAAAATTCAATGTAGCCGTATATATTCTTAATCCGAGATTCAAGTAATCGATCAGAGAGAAAAGTCCAGTCACGAGGAGGGCGCGGATGCATTTTTGTTATTTCCCTGAAACGCGCTGATAAAGAGCGAGGGAAAGAGAAAAGGAGAAGAAAAGATGCAAGAGTAAAAAGACAAGCGAGTGGATGAGGATCGCATCGTGAATCCCAACGGGGACGGACATTCTTGAATATTCGTAGACGGAAAATGCATTCCGTGCAAGTTCATATGCGTACCACACCACCGTATACGTATATAATATACACATTATACACGTATACTATATCCACGTATACATCCAGCAGCGTTTCGGAAAAGGGACAGCTCGCGCGGCTGTTTAAATTACTAAACTTTAAACTTTCACTCACGTATGCAAACTAATGCAAACTGGAGGCTTGTGGAAGGAACTGCAAACAGCTCGCTCGGGACTCTCCGCTACCATCCGCGTTCCCAGAACGGGTTCTCCATTCGACACCCTCTAACCTCCGCTCGACTTCTCACTCTCCTTCTCTCTCTCTCTCTCTCTCTCACCCCCTCCCCCCTCTCTCTTCCTCTCATCTAAACGCCCCCGCTTTTCCCTAGCGTTCATCCTCGTTCTCCGTCGTCGCACATTTCGCGGTTCCGCTATCTATATATCGGGTATCCTAATTTTCATACCAGCGCGTGGTAGCGGTCGTCCATCGCTTTATCCTTGCGAGTGTTTTCGCTTAACCGAATGAAGACCGAGTAAAGCATGTCATTAAAAGCGAGGTGGTATTCATTCCTGCGACTAGACGGCGGCCAGTGGTTAGGCAAGTTCAACATACTCCTCTCTCAAGCTTTGTTGTAGACAAAACGATTTACTGGTGTTGCTGTAAGCGCTCGTTCCTAACATCATTGGGCTTTGCGGTGGGTACGTACGTTTAAGTTAGACGCATTCTCGCGACTCAGGGAAACAAACAAATGATAAAAACCGGACAAGTTTTTACGCGATGGTCATTAGCCCGGGTTATTTGATCGCGTAACAAATATTTCAATGATCATGGATAATGGATAAATTTTGAAATCGGACAGTTGCGCATCATTATCAATTTTTCCGATATTAATCACGGTGTGCAATTCATTAATGAATTTAATGAACGAATCAGAGTTTTGCGAGATGCATAGAACAGCGTCCGCTGCGGGTGATGCAATTGTGGACAATATAATGCATCGAAAATTTTGCATAATGCATAACATGAAAATGGTATGCGCTGTTACTCTGCTAAACCCGCACATATACCATAATGCGCACTTTGTTAAACCTCCCGTTAAATGTAAGATATTTTATTCCGTATAACTGTCAGAAGTTTTCAAAAAGAAATCTGTCGCGAATAAAGTTTATATATACTACTTTATTAAATTATATATTCACTTATTGAATGTTTATTAGCAATTTATTGGTTTCTAAATATATCTATGATATTTCATTTATTAATAATAAACTTAATAATAAACGAAATTTGAAATGCGAGCTTGATTACTTATAATATATTAATCTCTTTGAAGTCTCTATATTAATCTCATATTGCTCAGAGATATTTTTTGAATCTGTCAAGTAATTATAAAATAAAAGGTCCTCATTTTTAGAAGTAAAAATTTATGATATTTTATGACGTAAATGTGTCTCGAAACGTCTTAGTTGCAAAAAAATTTTCATATAATATTATTATAAATACTTTAAATTATTTATTTATAATGATTCATTATCTTTTCAAGAGTTTTTATTCGCGCTTTTCTCTCTTAAAATTCATTCCTTAGCTTGCAATGAGTTCTATAATGCAATGCTTGAGACCTAGCCAATCATATTAATCGAATTTTCTCGCTGATCGCGGATTGCGCTTCGAATCGGAAGGGAGTTCGCGTCAGTCGAGCTGTAAGTCAGCATGTCCCGTAACTTGTAAGTTAATCGGTATACCGCGGAGATATCGTACAGGAGCCGTCTATATATGCTCGAGGCTGTGGGGAGCCAACGATAAGTCAGCGAAATTATCGAGATTGTCTTTCGAAGTTACCGTGGTGGCGGCGGCAGCGGTGGTGGCGGCGGCGGCGCCGCTTTGTGGGTAATTTAGCGCAAGCCATAAGTAATAATCGATGCCATGCGAGTAGTGCGGTATATGTGGTGAGCGCTAATAAGGACCTGCATATACCAAATGTGAGTGCACATATATACACGCTAGTCTGTATAGCACATGTACCAATACCATGCCGACATTCCGTAATGGATGTCAGTTGTAATTCATAGCCTAATGCATAAACGTCCTTGTCGGCTGTTAAGGGTAAGATTTAGCCCGAAAATACTGGAAAATTAAATGATACCATGGTTTTCTGACTCAACTTCCTTTTCTTTGTACAATCATTCTATTACATTAGCGTACATTTTCATGCAAAGAAATGTAAACGCGTAATGCAAATAAATCTTAAATTTAATTGCATTTTTTTCACGTAAATTTAATATTGTATGTTAAAATATTCGTTATACTATACAATTATAAATGCTTATAAATTGAGTCATAAACAAGAAGCATCTTTTTGAATTTTTTATAAACATTGTACTTGTTTGTGTTGCTTTAATGTCATTTTTTATTTTTGTCAATGAAGAAAATATTGCAATATTGCAACTATATCATTGTAGTGACGCTGACGAGTAATGTTAAAAAATATATACCTTATAGAATTTCGAAGATAATAATGTAAAAAATTTAATTATAAAGCAAAAATTCTACCTTTTTTTTTCTATACCTTATTTGAAACAAGTTTTTCGTAAAAACATTTTTATAGTTTAATAATAAATAAATTACTCATAACAAATCTTGTAATGTGATTTTTTGCAATAGATTGTATCCTTTAATTATTTCTTTAGTCGTTATTAATCCTCTATCGACAATGTCGGACTTTAACGATATGATTTTTTAATTGTGAATTCATGTAAGTAAATTTAAGTCTATAAAAAGTAAGTATAAAATACAATTCAACTTCTGTAACAGTAAAACCGCGTTCATGAAACTGTCACAAGTATGTAAGAATTTTTTCAGATTTTTATGCATTTAATATAAAAACTTGTACTGATATTCGGAAACTCAGGTCGCTGATAAAGGGTAAAAATTTCACATTGCCGATAGAGGATTGAAATAGTAACTAGTGAAATAAAGTTATGCTACAATACAAAAGCGCTGGTTGTATTATGAAAGTTATTTAATCACTAGAATTAGTGGGTAATGCACGTGATGCATGTGTTATTAATTACAGCAAAGTTTTCATAACAGTGTCTCCTCTTCAATTATTGTATGATAAGTTGAACTTATTAAGACAATGTTGCATCAAAATATTATAATTACTGAAATACTACTATAATTAATAAAATACTGAAATTTCAAGAATTTCAAGATAAGTAAATGATTGAATATTACTAAATTAACAATTTTTCATTCAAATGATTCTACGAAGAAGTTAGACGACAATTTCGCTTAATTTATGTTTTGAAAACAGAATATATGCGGTTCTGTTACTCAAATGATGAATGGTATTAACATTAGTAACAACGCTGCAAATTATCTAAACACGCAATTCTCTTTAGTTTATTTTGTATATTACTATTTTAATTATAATAATGGACGTGCTATTAATATTTCCGACGTATATATTCTCATTTTCGTTGTATACTCTTCTTAAATTCGCAATATTATAGACATTTTATACCTCATTTATGTGACAACTAACAATAAAATATTGATATAGATACTTTTATCTAAGTCATAATATAGTTATATTTGATTGCATTAAATATAAAAAAATGATTTCCGAAAACTTGTTTTTGCATCGTTTATATATTTTTAAAGTGCATGCTTTCACATGCAAATGATCACTTCATTGCACATGATGTTTATCGCTGCGAATTTCCATTTTTTATTTTATATATGTTATAGTTCAATTATTAATTAGGACATTAATGATACCTTTAATACATTAAATTTAATAAAATGTTATAAAATACTTAAATTTATAAAATTTTAATAAAACGTACATTAAGTCATAAAAAATTCGTAATAAACCAAAATCTATTAAAATATTCCGGCAAAAATATAGATTAAATTTTAAATAAAATGTTTTCTGTTTGCGCTATACATTTTCATCTAAAATTATACGAATAAATAAATTGCTATAAACTTAATTTTCGCTATAAAATATTCATAATAAATTAGTAAAGTGATGAAAACTTCCTGCAACACATGTTTAAAGAGCTTGTTTTTCACAAATATATCGATTAATAGAAAATATAAGTACATAATCTATTACAATTAAAAGTTTGCATTTAAGGATATTTCACAAAAAAGAGAGAGAAGAAAATATATAGAAGATTACTTTTTTAAGAACAAATTTCTTCTCAAGACATAATTTTTCACAATCGTATACATTTTCCAAGCTTCACTTTTCAAATTTGTTACTGTACCGTGCAGCACATGTCCATTTCAACCGCGGTAATATTTAATACTCTTATTACAGAGCGCTGAACGCGATAAGTTGGTCCGTTATTAATTTTAAATGAAATGGACTGAAACGTAATTAAAAAGAAAAAACGGTCGCCTGGCGATGAAAGTGGCTGAAGTAAATGGCTCGTCTCTTCGGCACGAATTAAGATCGGTTGAAGCAAGACATTTTCGGAAGCACGATCTCTTTCTCCTTGAATAAATTATTCATGATTTCAATGGATGATTAATTGGGGCTTTAAATTGAGAGATTATTAAGAAGACAAATGACATTGATAAGAAACGTTGCTCTGTATTTATACAAATCACTTCTTTTCAAAATGTATTATAATCGTTAAAAAGAAGACGAGGAATTAGGGAAAACTCTCATAAAACTTTGTTGGTGCTTACTGATTATGTCCATCAGTCTGCTAGTTAAATATACATATATCGTGGAATTATAGTTTATATGTTGGAAGTGAATTCCACGCAAATAGAAAATTTAATATCCACGACAGACAATGCTTATGAAATTCTCTAGAGATTTAATCGTTGATATAACATATCTTGCACAAAGTATTATTTTAATATGCAGTAATAGTAGGAGAGAGAGAGAGAGAGAGAGAGAGAGAGAGAAAAAAGAAAGAATAGAATTCACTGACTAATAGACAATAGTTGCATCAGATTTTGCGATTATGCCACTTATACATACGAGCGTCATTCAAACTTTTTGCAGTTACATCATCTATTTGCACGCATGTACACGATTTAGTTTAATAATTAATTAAACATATCTTTTTTTGTCATAATAACAGGAAAAAAGTTCACACGTATAGTATTCAGTTGCAATATAACCGTAATATATTACGCAATGTTATCATGATTTAGTAAAATATACTCTCGTTTAATTTCATCACATATCGTATAATGACGTTGGAAACGCATATCATTAAAACTGTTATCTCACGATAACAAACATTGCTTATATATAAATCATCGAATACATTATATCGCTTTTTTAAAAATTCTAAGAGGATCGTTAACCTTATACATAAAAATTTGTGTAACTTTACGTTTATAATTTTGTATAAATTTATTGCAAAGATTTATTCTTTTCTTATCGCAGAAAAAAATTTTACATATTTCTTATACAGACGATTCTATATACATAAAAAAGGATTCGCAAGAAAGTATTGACATAATAATTACTCTCTATTGAAAGAAAAAAGAAACGGAAATTAGATAAAATTTACGAAGATATATCCATCGAGTTCCGATATTCCGGAAATGGTTTCTCGGTAACTTGATATTGCAATCGCAGGTAATATAGATGTATATCTACAAAATCTTTATGTCCGAGCAAGCAAGTCTGTTATTCATATTGAATATTTGCTACAAGACTTGATATAATTTTATGCTCGCTCTAACTTTCCTCTCAACGTAGAAGATATACCGTGTCTCATCAACTGAAATTCTCTCTTTGAATATATATCATTGAACTTGTTGCTATTAGGTATGTATGTACAGTTACTCGGATGTTACGTAATTTACGTATAATTAAGACTACATCTTCGTGGAAATATCACTATACTGAGAAGTATTTCTGCGACCATCAATATACAGCATGTATGGCTATTAAATTTAATTGATGTTTTGTCTAACACAATGAAAAAAAATATTGTTGTGGAAATACATCGTCGCTTAATGCAACTTTACTGATTTGACCTTTTTCCGCTCCATGTGGTACATCACGTACGATATCAGTACGAGGAAATTAAATGCATGACTTTTCTCGCGAGCTAAAATCGTAACGAACGACATTTCTTTCCCTGAATACGCGCTATTAGTCGCGGACATTCCTGATTTACATTTAAACCGCAATTTTACCTAATCGCTGACTCAAATAAGTGGAAATACAATTTTCCGTTCGTAACATGTTGTAAATGAGAAGAGGATTCCCCTTTATTTTGCGTCACAAATTGACTGATGATAAATCACATATATAGTTAGCAATAGAAATACCTGTGGCAATCAATTTCGAAATATATAAGGAATATAAGAAATATAAGGAAAATCAGTTCGAAATTAACATGTAAAAAGCTAAACTGACGTCGAAGTTAAAGGAATTAAGTATTACATCGATCATTAATCGATTTCTGTAGAAACCTACTTATGTAAAATCTTTACTTTAGTAAAAACCAATAATTTTTACTAAAAGGTAAAGTTGAAATCAATTACCCACTATCTGTTTAAATTATACATTCCGATTGATAATTTCGACTAAAATTACTTGTTTAAATTAATAATCTTAGAAAACTCCACTTTTATCGAATGTTGGAAAGTACAGGATGTTGGAAAGTACAGTTGCATGTTGTTTGAAAATATTGATTGATTTTCCTTGTTCGGTATTATTCGGCGGCGATTATTTCGCGAAAAATCGTCAATTATGTCGACCTTGGAAATCCCTACTATGACTCTTATGACGTGCTTGTAACGTGCTCAGGTTCAACCTGTTTGAAAGTGTTCACAAATGCTGTTTTACAAGTGTGAAGGTCACGACCAAGTACATAAACGGAGTCACGCATATGCCAGTGAGATGACTAATTGTTAATGCATGCATTTCTTAACTCTATCACACACAGAACTCTATCACACACAGAATAACAAGCTGTTAGCTGCATAAGCATAAGACTGTTGAACCAATAAGCACTCGGCACAAAGACGCCATATTGATTTACAGAA
Organism: Trachymyrmex cornetzi; assembly: GCF_001594075.2. Taxonomy (NCBI): domain Eukaryota; kingdom Metazoa; phylum Arthropoda; class Insecta; order Hymenoptera; family Formicidae; genus Trachymyrmex; species Trachymyrmex cornetzi. The sequence goes on from NW_017297334.1 coordinate 621,616, forward strand.
GATGCTCATTAAGTACAATAGTTTATATTTTTATAGACACAATAAAATACTATCAAGTGTTACATTGTTTAATTTTATCCTATGTAAAAAATTAATAATAATAACTTAATTTCCTTTTTTTAGCAAAAAATTCATAATATATCATTTGAATGTTTAAAAAAGATAAATAGCGCTAAAAATTGTTTTCATCCATCAGACTTCGTCTGGTCAACTAGGACAAACAATACATCATAATCCAGATTAACGTACTGGAAGGACCTCCATACATATGAATTATTCATGTCATTTAATAAATACGCAAAGCGATGTAAAACAAATCGAATCAGCTAGTCGGTGATGTATTCCGATATAGCGAGTTCTTTATTTATTCGCGCAGTGGGGCATATAATTCATTGAGTAACCGTGAGTCCCGGCGGAGACTACATTGGAAATATAAAATATATTCTTTCATTTCCCCAAGGAGAAAGACTTCCAAGAGCTTAGCGGAAGATACCGCTAACGGAGAGGTAGTCCTCTCACGATCGGACCTATTCTGGTAGAGACGATCACCTCTTGTTTCGTGGATTAATCTATCCCTTATCCTTCCTTTTCCTCCTTTCTTTCTTTTTCTTAGAAACAGCTAAAAACGATGACACGTCTCGAGGCAGCGTGGATAGCTTCTCCCCTACCATTCTCCTTCCACCACCAACCTGATGCCTGAGTACTTATGAAGTCTCTCACAGATTAACTTTTAATACGTGTCTTCAGTCTCTGTTCTAGCGCCGATTCGTACGTGTGTAGTGTAACGTGTTTTGCTGCAGTTGATTATTAAATTTGTATTAGCGTCGCGAATTGCTCGTAAAGCGTAATTTGACTGGTAATCCAAGGTGAGGAGTATTGCGGGTAGGATCCCGGTGTTTACGTGGAACGGAGAGAAGTCGGAGAAGAAGAGAGGAAGAGAAAGAGAGAGGAACGCAGTGAGCTGCGCCAAGTTAGACGAAGAACGAACGAACGTGAGTGTAACGTAATCGTTAATCCTGTTGGCCGCGAAAGCGCGGAGGTTACCGCGTAAGTTTAACGTAAATTATGCAAAACGATTTGCATCTCGCACCAATGGGCGCTTTAGGACCTCCTTTTGTGTTCACAAAGCAAACCGAGCGCGGTTTTATGCTCGATCTCGCGACGGTCGTGATTCCATAGCAACTTGGGAAATCGTTTACAACCTGGAACAGCGTTTTCTTCGAGAAACCTTTATATACCGCACAAAAGTGTCCCATCAAAAATTTTGAAGGTAATCTAGTATCTTCAGCGTTATGTATCTTTCAGAAAATTGCCCATTTCCTTTATAGTTATCTACCCTTGCTTTCCGCAATTGAACTTTCCATGTTTCTTTCAGATTGATCGCCCAAGTTTCGCCAGAAAAACAACACAATTCTTTATTTAAATTTATTGCGGAGAATAAATAAAAGTGTAAAAGCAAGATTTAAAATTTGTTTTGCCATCAGAAAAGTATCTTCTTAGCATTTAAATTTCTTAGCATCGTAGTACTATAGTTAATAGTAATATGTTTAATTATCATTTATTTATTTTTGTTTCTTATAATTTATTACTGTAAAAAAAATATAATTTGAAAAATAATAATTTTTCCACTAACAGTTACGTGTAATACAATGAAATTGTTAATCGCACAAATAAAGAAATAATAGTTCAAGGAATAACGAATTCCATTTTACTTAAAACTCGAAATTATTCGCATTACGGAGCGTTATTTTTTTATGCGAACGTAGATATGTAAATGGTACTGAGGCAAATACGCATTCTTTGTTTGTGAACGGAAATTAATCTCCGAATTTTTCGTACGCGAGAGGTAAAATTAGCCGACTTCGGTTACCGAAGCATCCACGTTGACGGGAGAGACAGACAAAAATTAATCGTTCTCGTCAAACGCTCGGAAGTCAGCCGATGCACGTGTAATCCTTTGCGATTTGTATTTTCCCGCAGTAATGCGTCGGGAGAAATTACGAAAAATAGAAAAAAATAAATAAATAAATTCCGAAAGGAGACAGCAACGTGCATGGTAGTGCATGGGTGCGTACTCCATGTCGTGTATTTCATTTCTACGATTGCAGATTACGGTGCGATGGACCTATTTTTTAAAATTACGATGCACCATATATATCGGCCGCCGCGTGACAACCCGGCAAGGCTATATATATAGGCGATAAATTGTTTTAAAACCCGTTGCGCATTTATAATGGATATATCCGCGTATGGTCTCGCGAACGCTCCATAATCCTTCCGCACTGTGAGAGATACAAAGATAAAAAAAAAGTGGAGACAAAAGATAGGAGCTCCGAATATAAATGCCGACCCGTATTTCCAAAAGATTTACAACGCGGATCTCACTTATCAGCATATAAATCGTAGATCCGCAGAGAAGCAAGCAATTGAAGAGACAAGTTCGCCATTTCTACTGTCTGTCTTTTTAGCAGTCGATTGTAACGAATTCCATTTCTCCATCTATATCACTGCAATCCAGAAAGGAGCAGCGAAGCGCTAACCAAGGGTTACTTAAGCTAGACTGTCGGAGCAACAACTTAGTCTAAAGGACCGGTCACCGTATCGTGGAGTAATGTTGAAACTTTCCTCTAGAATTATCGCGAGTATTTCACCTGAAGGAGCCAGATATACCCACCCATTGTGTTCTGTTCCATGCTTGGAATTTAAGCATTCAGATGGAGATAGCGCAATTTATTATTCCGGGCCAAAGTTAACTCGTCTTTAATCACGTCGAGTGGCGCGCGTTGTTATCTCGATAACTTTTATTACAAGCTTGTGCTCCTTTCAAAATTTTTTATTCAAGTCTTAATGTCTCTCGTGGGAGAAATCGATCAAGAATTGATTAAGAATTGTTTAAGAACTTATCTGCAAGAATTTGCAAGGTACATTTGATTACGCATTCTCGTAGTTACATGTCCCACATCTAAAATTACTTCAGTTAGACATTACGACTAAAGCTGATACAAGTGGTATCAACCTCCTTTAATTGCCTAGAGCGATGGTAGCTTATCTTGATGACGACGTTGCGTGCCGTCTTTACTAAGTGTGTTGCTTAGGGATACTTTACAATTATTGTGACCGTTCCTCCACTTCCATTTACGAAGTTAATTTCTGTTTAGATAGCTTGCTGATGTTAATTAATACTTAGTTAATTAATACTAATTGTAAGTGATAACGTATAATTCGTAACGCAACAAGAAAATGACAAAATCCTAAGTATCGCGTACTTCCCGAGAATTTATGTATTAATTACGATTGCATTTATTCATGACATTACATGTCGAAAAAGTATTACTATTGACGCAATCTCGGAATATATTTTTCGAATTGATCTCTATCACATAAGTTTGTATAGTCTTGAGTTGATTTCTAATATTTATGATGGTATTTTTTGCTATTAATTGTTTAATTTTATATTTCAACAACATTTAAAATAATAAACAAATAATCGTATCGAATAAAATTTACATATTCAAATATGCGCACATCAACATGTATGAAAGTGGAAGTGTTTGTTAAAATATCATTAAAATTTATGTACAACAAAACTTGGATACGACATGCATATAATTTATAAATTATTCATCGATTGCTTTTATATCTTGATGTAAAAGTTACATCTGTATATGAAATTTCTCCTTTTCTGTGTAAGTAATAATAACAGCGTTTTTAATTCTAAAATAGTGTTTAAGTTGCATTTATATGTTGTTTAAGTTGCAAATATATTTTAAAAATATATTTTCATATATTTTCTCTTCTTATCTCTCGTAATAATAATTTCGAGAAGAATCAAACATGAAGAATAACATTTTTATAAAATTTAAAGTAAACAATCGCTTCAATGCAAACATCGCTATTTCTGCTAGAAACAACTCACTTAATGTACGGAAAATTTTTATCTGTTAATACGATGTATAATAGGGCATTTGTTGTCATTTAACACGATTTTTCACTGTAGCCGCGAGGTCTTTTGAAAGAAAATATTTCTCCGCCCTCCGTACATCATCCATAAAAGTTTACGTTGACGTGCCTGAAAGAACTCTTGCCCATTATGGTCGGGATTTTACGACATTCTCTAAACTGGCAGTCACAGAACGCGGCGTCAGACATAATTTTTATTGTCGATGCTACGACCTTCGTAAAGTAGCCACATTCCGAGGTGACATCGTGCGGGATGACACTGCGCTGAACTAAAATGCAATCGATCAAAACGTATACCGTCGTCTAATTTTATTTAAGCAAATCAATAATTATATTTAATAAGAATCAAACATGAAATATATTATTTAAATATAACTATAAATAATATGGCTCAATAAATTGAAAATAAAGAAAGTATTTTAGAAGGGCTACGAGCCATTTATTATTTAAATATCGTATAAAAATTATTCATATATGAAATTAATTAATATAGTAATTTTTAAGTATTTTAAATAATGTATTTTGTGTTTTTTGTGTGTATGCATGCGTGCGTGCGTACAGACCCCCTTTTTATCTAAATCTTTACAAGATCTTTTTATATTCTAAGAAATACAGGTATTTTAACATCATGACATTTGAATCACCATGATGATATCAATATAAACATCAATGATTTTAAATCCACGACATGTGAATATTAATATTAATTGCTTTCCTTTTAGGAGACACTGCAGTTAATATAAGAGTTCTATTTTTGTTATTCATTGAATGCCAGCGAAGTTAGAACGATGTTTGCATTGATTGTGTTTTCTAAAACAAAAGCAGCCATTAATCCCAACAAATGGAGAATTATATAACCATCGCATGATGTTAAATTTACATCTATATTTTTTAGAACGTAGAAAAAGAAATGTGTTATGTCTATGTTAAAATGTATCAATTTATAGTAGTTATATTTAATATAATATATTATAAATATTGCGTTATAAAATATTACGTTTATAAACAAAGCATAGTATAAGTCTTTGTTTAAGACAATATTGTGATATTTTCGTATTAAAAACTGTTCTGTTATTTAATGCATCGTTTGTCCAGTTGGAAAATTAATTTAAAACTTTTTATGAACGGCTAAATCGCAGACCGCGCAGTTTGCTAGCCGCGCGTGAAAATTTCGAGAAACGCAATAGCGTGGAAATAAGCACGCTCGCGCGAGTACTATCACTGTTCGAGTCAACGAGAACTCTATATAATCTTCTTTCGTTGTACTTCTTACATTCTCTGAGCGCAAGTTTACCGCATTCTTAGAGTTGTTTTCTCTAAAAGCTCCTACGCATGAAATCGGGACTTCCCGCTAGATCCCGTCATAAGCGATACTCCAAACGTATAGTTCTGGTATTTTGTTATTGTAACTTCTTTTACATACATTTCTATATGCACTTTCTCGAGAAGCAAATGGGATAAAGGAAAAAATACAATAAAAAGAAAAGAAGGAACAAATATTTCGTAATATGATACACAAATCCGGTATGCACATCTTTTTTTACTATCTGTGTTTATCTATATTGCATCGTTTTTTATGACATGTACACGTACTGTACTATTTTTCCTGTATTTGTATTTTTTAACAAATCAAAATATTGCTCCGCTTTAATTCGTTATATGTTACACGATAGATTCGTAAAATGCAACACCATCACAAATTTGGTGAAATAAAATTATTAAAATAGTTGTTTTAATAAGTTAATCACTGCCAAGGTTGTGCCGCATTTCAATGCACAAGAGATGTATTGAAGATGTTTTCTCGTAAAATAATGCCACACAATCCGGGCTGCACTATAACTGTATTAGAAAATAGAAGACGTGGAATAATTTCGTGCGCGAGAAACTTGTAAAAATGTCAAAGTATGCAAATCTTCAAATTAAATAATTGGCAGTATCAGACTACATGAAAGCATTAATTGAGTGTGCTTTTGTTTCAAATTCATTCAACTATTAAAAGAATCTATATTCTTTTTATATATGTATTATACATGTTTCAGTTATAATGTTAAAAGAAAATTAAATACAATAAAATTGAAAAAAACATATTTTACTAAGATCGATATAGAAAAGTCAAATTTTCTATGAAATATATTATATCTAATTTTTATATAAAAAATATATCTAAAAAAGAAATAGTCGCAAAATACTGCATATTTATTTATACAGATTTTATTTATATAGATTTTATTTATACATATTTATTTATACAGATTTTATTTATACAGATTTTTTATACAGTTACATAAGGTAACTCCGGTATATACGCCGCACCTATCAAAAACTTAATTTATTAAGTATTAATTACTATGTTTAAAATAAACGAACTATATCAGTAAAAACTTTGTACTGTCTATTACTATGAAAAAAAATATTAGAAATCCGAAATATTTAGTTTTCGTATTAAAAAATAAACTTTTTGAAATATATATATATCTTGCATTTTTGCTATGTATAGATAATGGGTGGGATATATGGCAAAAATGCAAGGGTTTCAACAAACTAAACAAAGAATACGAAAGCAAAGCACTTGTATTTTGCCTCTCTCTATACAACATGCTTTACTATTCCTCTACACGTATGTATCACCAAATAACCACTAGGTCTTTTACACGCCTTACAGTAATCATTTTATTTTATTTTAACAGTAAGAAGCTGAAATTATAACTCAATATTAATATAACATAAAGGCATGTAACAAAGTAGTTGCGAGAAAATCACACCCACTCCTTCTATTTTTTCTGACTTCCGCGGCGTAAATCCCAGCGCGGCGTATATACCGGAGTTACCCTATATGAATCTATAAGATTACGCTATTGAATTTACCGTGAAAATTTATTTAATCTATTAATTTATTTTATTTTTCACGTTTCAAAATCTAATCGTGCGACATGAACCTGTTTTAGCAGCGTATGGCTGTATCACTTTCGTTAATTTCTGTTTATTGTATCCAGCAATTGCATTATATAAACTGTTACAAGAGATAAAAAATAAAATTAAAAAATTTTTGGAATTTTAAAATTAATATACCTTCTATTTTTATTTATATTTATATTTTATTTATATTTGATATTCAACTGTCTATTATTTAAATACATCTCGAATTACATGCTCCATATAGGATACATTGTATTAATACAATGTAACTTTTCGAGATTTTTTGTAATAAAAGAAAACTAAATATCTCTCACAAATATATCGAAATAAACGATATTTGCTTCATTGAAATCAATAAATGTTGATTTATTTATTTTATTATTTCCAAAACAAAATATTATGGAATTATACTATTTCAAAATCTATATAATAAATATATCATTTTCAGATTCCCACTGCATTTTTGTGAGACAGTGCAAAGAACACTCGGTACATCGAAATGCATCTATCGACATTGCTTTTCCTTATCATAATGTGCACCTTCGCGCACTCGGCGGTCGGTATCACAGAAATCGATTCTGACTCCGTGTATTTCCCTGACCAAACGGACTACATCAAGCTCTCTACAAGGTGTAAAGATAACATGATTCTGTGGCCCGGGACTTATCGGTGCTACAAGGAAGGCGAGCAAGGTCCTTGTAACGTCGGTCGGGTACTGACGTTCAACCGTCGGTTACTGAAACCATATTGTAAAGACCTCATATTTTAACGATTCCGTATAGAAAGGAACGTAATCAACTGCTGGCAATGTAATGTAACTTAATATACAGTATGCAATGTGACACACGATAGGTGACGGTAGCGAATGTAAGTTACTTTGGGCTAGTTGTCCAGGGAAAGGAAAATGCCGTGTTCCGGCTCAACTTTATCTGATGCAGACAAAAATATTTGTTCAAGTGAAATGTGTAAAAATTTCCATAGCGCAAATATAAATACTGTTCTTTCTGACTGTATGTATTCAATGCAAGCAGTTACATTTCGTGAAAATAATGTTATGTGATAATATAATATATATAAAGAGATAGATTTGCCGCACATGTCACGTTTGTGTTATGGAAATTTGTGCTTTCTCTAGACACAAGGTTGTAATTTAACAGATAGATTTGAAAGAAATGAAAATCAAAAATTAGTTAAATAATTAGTGCTAGATATTTTAATTCTTGCTCAGAGATGTAGAAGCTCAATTTAATGTATGCCATAATAAAAAGTGATACAACTAACATAACGATATATTTATCTATTGCTAGACTTATGATATAAGTGTATTTATTTGAAATAAATCTTGCCATTCTTGCCTTAATTTATATTTACATATTGTATAATTACTGAGTATGTATAATTGCTGAGTTTTTTTGTATATAGTTGTTTTTATGTAATTAATTAGATATGCTTAATTGTTATTTAAAATCAATAAGCTTTAATTTGTCTCTAAGACTTGATAGAAATTAAATTTCTTTTTACTCCTTGCTTAACATCACACTTTTATTACAGTGAATTTTTTATTTAGTATACACATGTCTATATATATATATGTTTAACTTATACAATGTAAGTCTACATATTTTTAGTGATTATATTGCTACAAGATAATAATATCTAAATTAATATTTAGGATGACTTTTGTATTCATGTGTAAAGTAATGCGTATTTTTCACGTAAGTACAAAATATCTGTAGTTTGTAAGCATTTATGTTTGATATTATTAGTGTTATAGATGGCGATTGCCTCATTGATTTGTATTCTTTATTTGTATTTAAAGACCAAATATTAAAGAAGTAATTTTGAAGTAACGCGTATATTATTTCATGCTTATCATATTCATGTATTCAGCGTAAAAACTGTATTTTTTAATATTAAGATAAAAATTGTGCTTTTTGATTATGTTCATATTGCTCTTATTGCAAAATATGTGTCTATAACGCCACTATGCATCTTTCGGAGTTAAGGCAAAGTGAAGTAACAGTTATCATTGAAAATAAATGATAACCACCGAGAGCGGACCATGTACTCTTATCTAACTACGTACGTTATTAGTATTTATTAAACGATCATAACTTGATGTTCGAGGAAATGGATAGAATGACTCTTGTATCTTGTTACTCTTCGTTCGGGAAAGTTTCTTGCTCGTTCCTATGCAATATCTCAGGGTTCAATGTGACATCGATTTGCAATTTGATACGACAGTTGACAATATGGAGAAACGAGGAATGATTTGAGAGCTACGAATGCTGGCCATGGCGCGGTCGTTTCGAGATATCTCGCGCGGCCCACCCTCCTATCCTACTTTACCACCCTACGTACTTGATACGTGCGCAGGGTAACAAACGTCGCGAGATGTTTTCGATTAACCTCATTTTAAGAATGACTGTCGTTCTTTACTATCGGATGGAGGGCCCGATAGCCTCGTCGCGTTCTCCATCTTTATTCCTCGGTAGGTGCGCAAACGGGTCATGATCGGCTTTTCCTTCATTTCCCTCCCCTCTCACTGTATTAGAAATCTACTCAAGGCATGTAGAAAGGTTGAATTTCTCAACAGTATGGTGTATAATCTCCATTAATAATCACATTCATAATTTCGACATCTGCGAACAAATGATAGCTAAAGTAAAAATATATCACGAAGCTTTAGCACGGAATAATCATTATTTTTATGAAAGAATTTAATTCATAAATAGGTATGTCATATTGGGTGCATTATATAATACAATAAAGTATGCAAATTCTTTTATTATAATATTCTGCAATAAGCCAAAACGTATTCAAATTTGATAAATATTGTTACGTTATTTTAATTTTTATATTATTTCTTCATAATTTTTAGCTCTCTCTCGTTTCTCTCTCTCCCTTCCTTGGAAAAAATGTAAAGTTACGTAAATAAAATTCAAATGCAAAATCGTCAATCACTACTTTAAATGACAGAATAGCTGATAAATTAGATACATTTCATAATGGATCTTTTATATTTCTGGTTACTACTTAAGTATACATTTTACATAAAAATAAAGTATTATAAAATTTTTTTAAGATCGTAACACACGCAATCCATTTACATATCTCGCTTTAATCCTAGATACATGATATATCTTTTTCTACTGAAGTTACTTCACACATTCGTGTATATAAAAAATTATACTTCACATTTAATTCAACCAGTAATTGTATTAGCTAATACAAAGAAATGTAAGTATAGATAAAAAAAAGAATCTTTTTTTTATTCAATACTGGTTTAACGTTTCAACGATATGTAATTTAATTTCTATGCCCCAGCACATTCTCCGTCGTTTTAATTTTGCCACGTTCACCTTTTTTAACTTATAACAGATTCCTCTTTGTGCGGAAGAAAATACTCCACGTGCCATGCCATTACGAAGTAGGACGATTAAGGCTCAGTACCGCAATTCCAATCTCTTCCCGTTCGTGCTCGCGTTGCCGTATTCATCATCTCAATTTTATTCCACCAGCTCTAAGTTTCACGCAGGAGATTTGCCCGACCACGAATAAAATCGAGCGCGGATACATCGTTCCGCCTCGAGCGGAAATAAATCTGCAGGCTGCGAACTACGAACGGTCAAGGTGGGTGAAATAGCTTGCAGAGAAGCGAGTTTGTCGGTCGCGCTCGTTACGCGACTTCCACTTCCTTTCCCTCATTCGCGGCAATTCGTCATTGCAATTTCATCACTTCGACTTTTAAATCCGGCGGACAAGCAGCATCGCAATATTCGCTCGGAGGGATACTGCAGCGATCCGAGCTACATTCGCGAGTGACAACGTTTAAAATTAAATTAACAGGAAGAGTATCTGGGCCACGCAGGCAGGGATTAAAATTTTTATCAGCCTCGAGTTACGTGTTGCGATTTGCTTTTCATATCTCGCTTTAAATTCCACGACAATTATATATCATGTTCAACACAAACTATGTTGTGGCAAGTTGAGCATTGTGCTTGTTATCATTTTATATTTTGCATATTCATGGATTATCGTTCGGACATGAAGTAGACATTTTTAAAAAAGCATAAAATAATAGTTACCGGTAAGTAAAAATATTAATAATTATGAATATGAAATTTTGAGAATTTTATTCATATGGAGATGAATGTTCCATATTCGTGTTCTTGCGTCAACATATGACAGTTTAATTTCGCTTTAAAAAGACATTATTGAGAGTCAAACAATCTCTCAAAATGTATCTAGAACGACATGGTTATGGAAGATAAATACAACGGAAATTCAACACTATGCCATCGTATATACGATAAATGGTGTCTCACGGAACGCCAGGTCTCTTGGATGTGAACGGCTTAAATGTATATTCCAAGTAAACTTCATAAGAGGGTTAACAACGCTAATATCGCGGCCCGAATACGTGCCTTAGACCATGGACTATAATGCTTAAGTCCGTCTAATCGTTTCTCCGAAACAGTTAATCGCTCACCGATGCAATTGTAACGAGCTATTATTTACGATTTACACTATAATTATCGAATTTAATACTACAAAGGATGGGAGAAACATAATGTTTTTGACAGTCATTTAGCTAATTTTATTTACATATAATACTTCTTGTTTCGAATTATACACTGTTAAATTTTATAGGGTTAAATTAATTTAATGTGAGTCGCCACTGCTCCTACTAAATATATCGTTATTTTTAACTAAAATGATAGTTAAATTTGACACTATATAATGTTAAATTGATACTGTACAGTGTCAAATATAACCATTGTTTTAGTAAAAAGTAATGATATTATTAAGTAGGAGCAGTGGCGACTCACATTAAGTTAAGTTGACCTTATAAAATTTAACAGTGTAAGTCTCAAGGTATAAGTAAAGAGAAATATCTAGTTACAACAGCATTTAATAAAATTGTTCTATTTACTTTTTAATTGATAATCTTTATTTAAAAATTTAATTTATCATATATTTATTATGTTATTTACTCTATTTATATTTAATGAATATAAAAGTTTTCTAAATGTAAATTACACTGTTGAATCTATAATGACAAATTTAACCTAATTTAAGTGACAAATTTAACCTCTAATTTAAGTCGCCACTGTTCCTATCAAATATATCGTCATTTTATATTAAAATAATGATTAAAATTGACATTACACAATGCCAATTTGACTATCATTTTAATATAAAATAATGATATATTTAGTAGGAGCAGAGACGACTTAAATTAGGTTACATTTGATATTATAGATTTAACAATTTATCACGGAAAAAAAAATGTTGCTGGCTACAGCTAATTCTGTTAGCTGAAATTGCATTAGCTACTATAGCTATGAAATTTGCTAAGACATACAAAGAATTTGCTGCTATAGTTAATATAAGGACGTTAATATAAGGGTGATAGTAAAGTATGCTTGTTTGTTACAGATCAATTTATTTAGCAGTATGAAGTTAATTGTCATAATTATCGAATATGTCAATGTAAAAGGAAATTGTCTCTGCCACAGCTAAATATGGTTTGCTGAAACTGTATTTGCCACCAAATTATCTGCTACACAGAAAACGTTTGCAATGATCAATAGATCGACATAATAGCAAAATGCTTGTCTGTTACAATGACAATATTTAGACCTCACAGCTAATGGAAATTAGACCTCGCAGATACGACATTAGGTATCCATATAACTGGAATTTAGCTACAACACGCAAATTTTTGTTGCTGCAACTAATCTTTATTTTCCGTGTAACCACAGATTTTACAGTGTATACTTCATTGTTGGCTGAATTTTTCTTGAGAAAACAATTCAATTTTGTCACTTTATTTTATAAAACATATATTGTATACTAATAATACTTCAGTCCATCTTTTTAATTTTTAAGTGTTCTGATATGTAAACTCTCAACGATGAATAAAGGTTACTCTAACAATCGACGGAAAAGAAGCGTTTGCCCAGGGGACAATTTTAACTTTCTCATGCCTATAGTTCCCGTATCCATAATTCCAACTTTATTCCTTGAACTTCCAACTTTTAGTATTCCAGAACGGGATTTGTTACTCGGTTACCAGGATCGTTGGATTAAAAAACGACGTATATTCTTTAAGCGGCATGTCTAAGGACTTCAATACCAAATTTGCATCTATTAACGTTATTTTATCCACATCTAAATCATATTAACATTTATATGACTACTTGTTAAAAATAATGTAACTTTAAAAGTTATGTATAGTAGCCATTTAAATATTGCGATATCATTTATATGGAAGAAAAAAGAGAAAGCGTATTTTTAATTTCAAACAAGATTATTAATCAATTAAATTTATTATATTTACTCTATTTTAATTTAGTATACATAAAAATATTATGTGTTGTGTAGCTAATACATGGAAAACTATCTCGCAATATATAAATCTAATAAATTTACAAAAAACCTTGCAACATAATTTCTTGTGAACGAAAATTGCAACATTATATAAAATAGCAGTGCCAAGTAAAAGATACTAAAAAAGTGACAACATCTACCAACATTCAATAAAATAATTTCAATCAAATGCACGGTTAACACATAATCAAAAAGAATTTCACTTTTCTAAATATTTAATAAATAAATATCAAATATAACCAACTTAGTTTTAATTGCTAAATATGTATTTAGAAAAGTAAAATTATTTTTGGTTGTACTAATTAAACATTTGATTGAAATTATTTCACTCAACATTTGATAGATATTACCAGATTTCTTTTTCAAGCAATAATTGTGCAATTATTCATTACCATCAAACAGAAGCAGTTAATCTTTATTTTATCTCTCCTTTAGTAACGTTAAAAAGATTATTAAAATCTGTCAATTCGCGAGAATCTTGATGCGAGAGTCGCTAAAAACGTCTATTGATAATTAAATTCTGCCGTTGTGTGTCGAGCGATATCGCACTCCTGTCCGCGAGATATCTCGTCGTGTCGGTGCTTGTAGGATACGAAAATGGATGACGACCGAAGAGATAGAGATACGAGTAGATAAGAAGAGAATGAAGGCTGAGGGGAAGATCATTCGTTCACTTTGCACATATACACGCCCACACACACATACATACATACATATCCTTATATCATATCCTTGTTTTCCCTCACACCTCCTACCTCGACACCACAGAAAACACCTTATGGTAGTTTCTTGCAACGAAAACGAGGAATCGGCGACTGAGTTTCCGCCGTTAAGCCAAATCCCCGCGAGTCTTGCGTCGCGTCGTCGTCGTCGTCGTCGTCGTCGTCGTCGTCGTCGTCATCGTCGTCGTCGTCGTCGTTGGAACGTAAAAAGCGGCAGCGAACGGTTTCCTTTCCCTTGCAAACCGTTACAGCGTCTTAAGCATCGTGGATGCGAGGATATACCTAGATTTGAGGTATGGATTGAGAGTGACACATCGAAGGGGAGAGGGGGATACGTCGGGCCTTTACATTCGAGCTTTGCATTTGTAAGACGCTTCTGAAAGAAGACATGAGTCAGCATATGGTAAAAGTCAGACGAATACTTACGATTGAGATATTTTCAAGATAAAACGCTCGTGATAATTCTTTCGTAACAAATAGGATATTGAAAACTAGAGCAATGAATTCCGAAAATTGATGACAATGAAAAAATGTTTTATTTTTTCTCCTTTTGATTGCATAAAGACGATTCTTCATTTCATTTATTATTAAATATATTAATATTTAAATTTATCTTTAAATTTCAGTTTAAAGTTGAAAAATTCAAATTTCTGTAATTAATTTTTATAAATAAATTAAGATGTTTAATTAATAATCGATTCCTGCTTCAAATAATTTAAGAATTTTACAATCAGTTAGTCATTCTGAATTTTAGTACGCGCATAAATCTTTTTATTTTTAGTTATTCATAAGCAAGATTTTACCGATTTCTTTTTTAAAGAAATTCGTTTAATTCTGAATTTGTTATCAATGTTATATATGAAAAGACATACCATGCACATTATATTTGTTCTACTTTCATGCGGACACGAAATTTTTATCGAAATTACAATCCGTAATTCATAACATAGCGATGTCTCGGACAGGTAGGTAATTCGTTCAAATTCAGCAAAATCCCGTTCCTATGACAACCACGTAAATCGATGAATTGATTGGTCTTAATGATATTATGCAGCATTATTGAATTAATGTACGAAGAATATATATAATTACGTCTAAAGAATATAATCATTTACTGTAAATCGATTTTAACTGTTTTAGTAACAAAAAATGATGTTATTTTTAGTTGATATAACAATCCCCTAACACAAAAATATAATCACATTATAAATTAAGAGTAGGAAGAATTGTATTATAGTTCTGCCTTTTTTAGAATGCAATGTAAAATAATGCAGAAGAAAAAAAGAATCTCAGTACAGAATATTTAATGCAACCAAATATGTGGTATACAAATTTATTTACATTAACTTTTTAGATTTTTACACAATATAGCAATCTTGCTTTAGATTTTTAAAATCACTTTTACATCAAATTTCGAATAATAACCAACTGTGCTCGGGAAAACAACAAATAAAAGTATTATATTACTAAAACTTTCGCATGAAAAGTTTATTACAAAAATGACATATGTGGAAATACCGCATATAAAATATAAATACAGCAAAAATAAATCGAGCCATTTCCAGACCACAGACACAATGTGTCAAGTAGTTGTATCAGTTACAAAAACCATGATATTACGACCTAGTTCACTCCTTCTTCTCCACTTTTCTCTTTTTCTTTTATCTTTATTCTATTACAATATTATCAATTGAAAATACCAAGCAATTAAAGATTATAAAATTACCAACAGTTTTTACTTTTTTTAGCCTATACCATATTATATTATTTTTCACATTACATGTCACAAATATACAGGATGTTTCAAAATTCGCGCCCGCGAAGTACAAAACGTGATACTTTATGCTAAAAGAAACAACTTATTCCTTTTGTAAAATTGCGTCTAACAAGTAGTTTTTTCAGGAGAGCAGGTTGAGTTGAAGTTGTACAAGTAAACGCAAAAATTATTTATCGAATGTAATTTTACTACAGGAAAAAGTTGATCGTTTTAGCACAAAAAACAACTTTTTCCTTTAGCAAAATTGCGTCCGATAAATAGCTTTTGCAGGAGTGCAGATTGAAGTCAACAAATAAGCGCAAAAATTATTTATCGGATGCAATTTCGTTAAAGGAAAAAGTTGTTTGTTTTAGCATAAAATATCACGTTTTGTACTTTGCGGGCGCGAATTTTGAAACATCCTGTGTATATTTTAAGCTTTTTAAAAATATAATTCTCCTGCTTCTTAATACTTCCTTAAATCAGCTTTATTTTTAAATTTTATTCTCTTAAAATTTTCCTTGATTTTCTTATTTCTTCGTGTATTGGATTGACATCTTATTATATTTCATAAATATGTAAATTCGCACATTGACACATCTTAGTATCAATAAGAATAATCGGCCATGTCACCTATCTTCGCGTTCTTTTCTTAAATCATTTCAATATTCAGTTAGAAGGTAACTTCTTCGTATGTCTTACGTATACTTTCGCGAAAGCGTCACCGGTGGATGGGACAAGGAGAGAGCGGTGAAAAGGCGACGGGAAAGGGTAGAAGGGCGACAGACGCTGCAATATTCTTGGCTCGCATTGTACGTGTCCCATAAGTTGGCAGGCGAGCTCCCTCTCAGCGACAGCTTGACAGAACATACGCTCTTTCCCGCTCGAATCGTTTCGTCCCTGCACCTATTCTCTTCTCACTTCCATACGCTCATCCTCAACCTCTCCTTCGTTTTCCTTCCTTTCCTGTTACCCTCTCTCCACGTTTTCCGAAAATAAAAGTTTATAAGCTAACGCACACGTGTACATGTGTAGGTGGGACTCGAGCGTGGATACATTGCTTTCAACGAGGACGCGGAAAGCAGAACCGTCGGTAGGGTAGCGGATAGAACGGCAGAAAGATTGGTGGTGGGAAGCGAAGGAATGTCGCGTTGGCGACAAGAAAGAAAAAAACGCAGAAACGGGGAGAGGGAGACCGAGAAAAGTGGAGACCACGTGCAGAAATAACGTTCGTGTTTTTGATTTGAGGCACGTAACCGAACCACATTGAAATCAGATAGGGGCGCGAGAGAGGACGCTAAACTGGCTCCGGGAGGCTACGGGAAAGCTTCCTACGAGAATACCTAAACCTCACGGGAAGGGTAAAAAGATCGGGAGAGACGCGTTAGACGCTCGAGGAAAGAGGAGAGATCGCACGAGGTAGTGCGACGGAGGTGTGGGGTGGTGTAAGGGAGAGAGACATCGCCGAGGGGCGTAAAGGGTGGCGAGGCGCCTTACAACGGGTGAAACGTGCCACTTTCTTGGATTTTCGAATAAATCGGCACGGCGCGGAGTGCGCACCGCTCGACTATAACAGAGTCTACTTTGACTCAGACCTCTCTAACCCCTGAAGATCCGCGTTCCGTAATCCGGATCGGCTTGATCCCTCCGTTTCCGAAAACGTTGCAGGGAAAAATTTGGTATCGCGGTACCAATAAAAAATTCATATTTCTTAAAAAGACATGAATATCTAATCCGTCGCATTAGTATCTGCACAACTACCCTTTGTCGTTTTACGCATTAATTTATACATTTTATTAAATAATTTTATAATGCGATAAACATTCGCGACTTCCGTAAATAATATCACAATTCAAATTTCTTTAAAACTAAAACTTGACCTTAAGAATATGTTGACCTGATCTTGAGGTCAAAATTATTTAAAATTTTTTTTAATTAACATCGCCATTGTTTATTTTTTATTCAGGTAGCTCATTTCAAGATCTTTTGAAAGATAAAGTTTTCGTTGTTTGCAAGTGTTCTGCAAGATATCGGGCTTGAAAGTCAACGCTTAATCAACCACTATTTTAAAACAATTAAATTTAAGATAAAGAGAAGATGGTCTTTTAAAGACAATATCAATGTTATAAGGCCATCATTTTCTCTTCATCTGAAACTCAATTACTTTAAGTGGGTTGATTGAATGTTAACCTGTTAACTTTCAAGACTCATATCTTATAAAATTTAATGAAAAAATGATTTATTATAACTTGAAAAAGTCATAAAATCAGCTACATAAATATAAAATAAAAAATGGGGGTTTTAGTTAAAAAAATTTTAGACAATCTTGATTTTTCTTAAGGACATTGTTTTCATGATCAACTAAGATCATCATCTTCTTTTTCTCTAGTAATCGCGTAACTTTTATCTGAAACCTTTTTGCCTTAAATTTAAAGATTTTGAGATATTATAGCGGAATGATTAAAATGGACCACCCTATATATGCGCATATTGCACAAATTTAATGCGATATATCTCTGCAATATGTCTTTTACAACTCAAATACGCTCGATAGATGGATACTACTCACATATGAGCTGTTTAACGCACGTTCCATCTTGCTAACATTTTCATCGGTGACCGACGTATTCCGGTGACATCGCTGTTCGTCGCCCGCGGTTTGGTAATGGATCGCCAATCTGCGCGACATTTCGATCATTGAGCAAGCGTGTAACGGGCAATGATCTATTATTTAGCCATCATTCTGCGCACACTGTCCCAAACTCATACGTACATGGTCACATACACGACGACGATGACGTCGGCATTGATCGAACAGCTAGCAGTAATACCGAGTAACAAGTACTCAGTTTGCTAGTGGTTGAGATAATTAGGCAGAAACACAAGATTGTTATCAGAGAAAATGAGGAGGTAAATCGAAAATTACAATTACGATAATAAAATAAATGTTAATAAATATGTCGAGGATGTAACATGTCGGAGCAGTTGGCAGATGTTGATGCAGATACCGCAAAAGATACGACTGTTTCGAAAGTTTCTTCGGACTTATCTGCGAAATGCATCAGTTCTGAACGAAACTCCGGCTATATCCAATGTCTGCCAGCAAAGGTGATAAATTCTGCTACGATTAAAACTTAAACTCGCTTTCGGATTTATTTGAAAATTTGGTAGGACATACTGCGTCACGTCAGAAAACAAATAAATATGGAGCTTTGCCTTGAAAATTTGAAACTTAATACATATAAAATTGTACATTTCTACAATTTTACTTTTTTAATTGTTTTTAGCCACATAAATTTAGAAAAATGATTTTCTATCTCCTCATATAAATATGACAAATGGTATATTAATAAAAATCCATCAATTAAAACAAATATTGAAAAAAAAAGTATTATGCATGTAATGTTATTACAATATTATATTTAATTCTGCCTATAAAAGATAATAAATAAAAATGATAAATTGACATGTTTTTAATGTAATTTATCTGCAATATTTCAAAAGATAATAAATTGATCGTGTCAAAAACATGTTAATTTATAGAGCAACTGTAATACCGTTCGATATGTTTCAAGTCTGGTAAATTCTATCTTTTGCTACACACGTTTACGCATTATATTGTATTTTCTTCGAAGAAGAAATTGACACAATCTCTTTCTTTGAAGAGGTTACGTCTATATAACTTTGACCGTAATCTTGGAACAGCGAAGTAAAAGGTAAACATCAACTTCTTGACTTCTTCATTCCGTTGCATCTACAATTTAAAAAGCTTCTGTCGGTGTACATAATTTGTCGTTAAACTTGATTTCCTTCTTTTTTAAATAAAGCAACATATTATTCATCGTATAATAATTATGCCATAATTTATTGTATAGCCAAGATTATTTCATAAAGATACTCTTTCGTAAAAAAAATATTTTCATATATTCATAAATATAATTTTATATATCACGTATAGAACTCAAATATTTATATAATATTCACTTGCTTTATAAATTATTGGTGATTCTTAATAATTGCAAAAGCATTCGTTTTTAAAATATTCCACAAAACCGATTATATTATAATTTTAGAAATGCTGTATATTATAATTTTATCATACTGTTAATTTTCTTCTCACGAGCTTTAACCATAATCATCGATATGTATCAATTATTACCGCGTATTGTAACATTAAAGCTAAAAGCATCAATGAATCGTAAATGCGCAATGTAAAGAGATACACACGTGCCGTTCGTGATTTTCCATTTAATCGTACCTGATTATCTTCATCGTGTAGTAGCGACCGAAAAATCGTTATAATCGGTACGACGCAATGTTTGATATCTCTTCGAAATATTTCCCTTCCGTTCGAACGTTTTTACTTCCGTTAACTGGCTACGTCTCTCTCGCATATGTTATCTCTTCTTTCCTTTTCCGTCATCCCTGCCGCCCGTATCTTCGACCGTGAGTTGCGCCATATTTCAAACGTCATATTAGCAGGGACCATGCGTCTTCTGCGAGTAAAATGTCTATGCCGCCGGCAGGCTTTGCCACTACTACATCACATGATTCTAGTCCCTCTTGGCGGTGTGGTATCGTGTCACCTCCCCGGCTCGCCACCAATTACACATTAATGCGCCGTCGCGTTATCCGGAGACGATGTACGAAGAGGAAGCGATAGGGTACGAGGTTGAGGAGACGGTCAGAGGCCTGTATCCCTTGGGAATATACTCTCTTCCGGTGTAGTCAATTAACCCAGTTTCACTTGACGCAACGGTTCGATCAACGTTACCCGTCGAGAAGATAGGAAACTATTTTGTGCCAGCTTTTTCGCCGATTGCACGCCGATCGTTGTATACAATTTTCAGATTGAATGTTCGCGGAACAGAGCACAACGCTCTCTGAAGGATGAATGTTATTTCGGGTATTTTCGACACCGATTGGATATGTTTCAAATGTAACGTATAGCTATAGAAATATACCATACCTCGCGTTGTCGTCAAGAGATGACTTTCTTGCAGTAGCACGTTACTAATTAAAAAGTAATACAATAAATTTTTGCATGTAATTGAAGCTGCAATATTTACTGATGGCTGAGTACTTTTAGCTCGTCCAAAGAAATCCAAGTAAAGATTAGATCAAAAGCCATTATTGCATTACACAAATCGGTTGATGTAGATTATGCAATAAGCGATACTCAATATAGACAGCATTTATTTTCTTTGTCTTCAACGTCAAATTATGAGAAATAATCGTGTTCCATGCCATTTAAGCCATGCAATTTAAGATAAATTTTGATAATTGTAACTGCTACATCTAGATGTACAAATTTTTCAATCATAAAACTTCCAAACTTTCGTATTTTACTTTAACCATGTGCAATAAGTTCTCTCACAGATCTCACTATTCCGTAATAGTGCAATAGAAGTTGTACATTTTCTCTCGACTGCAGACTTTTTAGAGAAATTGGGAACTTTTCCTAAACAAACTTTGTTCTAGCGTCTTAGTTTTATTATCATTAAATGCTTAGATATTTAATTAAACCTCTTATAGTTATATTCGATTATTACCGCTTGGAGTTTAGCAAATACATCTATCAGCATCTTTGGAAGTGAAACAAATCTTTCTGATTTTCAACTATGTATTCAAAAACTAAAAAACATCCGAGTCTCAGTAATTTTATTATTTCTTTTTATTACAGATAAGATGCGTGACTTATGGAATATTTTGTTCATTATGCAATATCAAGAAAAGAGATTTGTCTCGTTGAATGCAATCTGAGTTTCTTAGAAAGAAATAAAGTTTTCTATGATAGACACATCAGGAGGTCAGAATCCTGAACTCACGATTCCGAGCAGTTTATTGAGATCTAGTTTGATCTAGAAAATCAAGCTAAAAATGGGCTTGTCGTACAAGTGTTTTCTTTTTCGTCATTGTGCCGGGACATTAATATTATTAAGCATTATATATCGCGAATATCCGAGGATGTGAGACTATCGGGGACGTGTGCAGAGCGTGGATATGGGAGGAGGGCTTTCCTCGCAGTAAATATTGTAACATCTGGCGCGACTCATACGAGTTCGAGTCACGCCTCCGGCCCTCTACATTTCATTTCACTTCTTAGATACTTCACTGAAATACTGTCGAGGATCCACTGGCTGCCTGGTCTTTGTGTAGATCGGTGGTAATGCTTCGGAAGGGGAATGAGGGAAAGAATGTATATATGCCGCATTTGTTCCAGCAGCTTCCAGGATTTGCACGACCACCCTTTTGCGTTACTTGCCTCCGCACGTTGTGGCTGCGCGACGAGCTGTTTCCTCTTCGAAAGACTGATATTTATGTTATCATTGGACCGCGTTACAAGATGTGACATGCTTTCCCTAGAAATTGCCCCAAGTATTCCTGTCTTACCATACGCGATGTCACTTAAACGCCAAATTAGATTACGAAATGATACAGAGTTGCTTAAGATAGGCAATGAAATGTAGCGTCGATACGCCAATGACGATTAATTCCTTTACAAGTTTGTTGAATGTGTTAAACAAAACAAATAATAGTGATTGCATCGAGATATGGCACAGGTAACGAATGACTCTCGGGAACGGCACGATGTACAATGTATCTCATCCGAGCATGAGACATATTTCATCTACTCAAAGTTTAATTCGCTTGAATCCTGTGTTTGACAAGTAGCACGAGTCATTCAAGTGCATGTAGCAGTGATTGATTGCGTATAAAATTGTGGGTACGCGTTCGCGTATCCACGAAACGATTTATATATTTATGCATGCGCGGGATTGTCACCGGCTGATCAAATGAATCCGGAGCTTTCTATTTACGAATATTTTTTCGTCGCGGTCGTGAAGTGTGTCGATATATCATTGATAGGGATAGGATGCACGCGCATATGGGAGACAGGAGAGCACATATCTAGTATCGTAATTTTTTGTGCATCTGAATTTTGCGTGTGAATGTTTAACAGCGGTTTCCGGATGCTGTTGTTTACAGTGGCAACCGATTTAATTAAACAGCGAGCAAGGCGTGCATTTCGCGTGGGAGGCACGGAGCTAAAGCACGCTTCCGCACGTTCGCACCGTGCTGTGCCACGTAGCTACATTTTTTGGAGTAGAGTATCGTGTTTTTTGACAGAGTTTCGTGTTATATTAAATTTATATTTTCCAAGTATTGATTCGGCTGACTGATAGCTAACGCGCGAAAGGACACGCGTTGTTTGTGTAGATGCAATTGAAATTTTCAGATTAAAGATTTCACGTGCCAATGCCATCTAGTAAAACAAAATTTTTGCATCGTTTTTTTTTAGGTATACGCTTATACATGCTATTTGATAATACTCGACCTTACGATATGTTGCGTATTTAATTGAGCCTTAATCATTATCATTGCTTGTAGTTTACGATAGTGATTTAAAAATGTTGAATTATACGCATTAGAAATTTCCATAATCGTAATACTGTTTCGTTTTTGACTGAGATTTCAGTTACGGAGACCATCAAAATTAAAGACGATGTAATTTATATTTTTTTAACAATTAATGATTGGATGTATCTTGCTACATATGTAAAATAATTTAAATATCTTTCTTGTCGGTAAGAAAAATGCTAAAAAACTAATACTAAAATATGAATAATGGCATAACAACATACTAGGTACTATTATATTAACAACCCCTTGTATCATTGGAGACAATTACATACAATAGCTGTAGCTGGCAAAATAATACGTTTACAATAGCAATATGTTTTAAATAATTTTATAACTGTGGACAATTATATACTGCTTTTATACGTATTACTGAGTCAATACAGATTTGTTTATGTCCACTAATAAATATTACAGCATTTTTTTATTTGATATAACCAAATATATAATTCAAATTTAACAGAAGAAGAATTTGACTGTCATGTGTTATATTTTAAAATATCTGAAGATAAAAAATCGATGTTATAGTATATTTTCTATGTACATAAATGTATATAAATTCGGAAGATATTTGTAGACACATACAAAATACTTTATGAAGAAAGGATATTTTATGGCAAATCTAAAATAAGATTCTTTACATTAGGTGGGTTATATTATAAAATTATACGATCTCATAAAGAGAGAGATAGGGAGAAAAAAGAAATGAGAGAGAGAGAGAGAGAAAGGGAAAGAGGGGGAATTTTTAGTGAAAAGAACGAAGAAGCTCTCACGCAGACAGCTCTTTCAATAATTCATTAACCACTTGTTTCGTTAACTACTTCTACGCAGACCGTGTGGTAGACTCTCTGAAAAGTGCTTTAATTTCCTCCGTCGACTTGTTACCGTCTTAAAACTTTAAGGCGCTCTCACCGTTAAGTGACACGCTTCATGGAAATACGACAGCGCGCGGAATTGCCATGAAATGTCTCAGACGTTTCGATTTCAAACTGGAGGAACTTTTGGTCCTTTAATCCGACGCTCTTAAAATATTATGTGAAACGTATTATCTTAAATTCACTATCCCGCTATACTTGAAAGTAATGAAAAAGTAATATAATATACTCTATAGAGCAATAAAACTCGCAGTTAATAGCGTAAGTTAAGAGCAATAAGTAATGTTGATGCGGAGTTCGCGTAGCTCGTAAATTAACGAATTAAATTTATTAAATAAATGAGGAAGAGAGCTATTCGGTCAAAATGGACCTTGGTGTCTAATAACTTTTGTGTAAATTTTTCAGTTCATGCAAAATTTATGCAAAAATATTATTAGACATCAGAGATCCCCTTTGACTAACCGTGATTCTCTTCTTCACTTATTTATGTCGTTTACGTATCGATTAATTTTTATTTATTAAATTTATTAATATCGTGTTGTGATCTAAAGTTTATAAAAAGAATTTACACATACAGTTTTATCTCTATACCTTTTCAATTTATTCGATTATTAAAATATATACGTGTGTAAATTTTTATAATATTCTGTATCGTAAAATTCTTATTCTCTATCTCATTTTAATATAAATTCTTTTTATCAAACTTAAATATTTAATTAATTAAATTTGATAATTAAATTCGAAAAAAATTAAAAGTATTAGCGGAACGCAAGCCGACTTGACGTAGGAAGACTTCAATGTTCGCACTGTAAGCAACAGAAATTCGAGAATTCGTACTTGGCGGTTGAAGACCTGGCGAACTGTATGCAGCGTACACATGCATAAATGCCAGATTACGGGGCGTAGGAATTCGTGAGATAACGTCGTCCTTTCGGAGCCGTCAGCCGCCAGTTCGTGCAACAGAATCGTACCAAGCGTCGTGTCTTCCTCCTTGATACAGTTTTATTGCTGTCTCGAATCTACGTCTACACGACTACTGCCATACACAACTTCTCGATGTATCGCTCACAAGCATGGTGCATTGTTTCGTAGGAAAACAATGACATTGCTTGCAAGATTATGTAAAGCCTAATGCAGACGGAGAAATCTTTCTAACGAGATTTCGGAAGATCTACATTATATTTTTATGAAACAAAAAGAAAAAAATTGAATTTACTTAAAATTAAACTACCGAATGTTCGATATTAAAATCAAATATTAAAACTTAATAGTATAAAATATTAAATAATTATAATAAAAATGAAATTTCTCTTGAAATGTAAAATTTATTATTTCCTGTATAAAATATTGGCATTTATTTAAATAATAAAAAGTAGAATATTTGGAACGCTCGATAGATTTCTAATCTTGTTACATAATGTATATTTAAATTATTTCATTTAAACGTGAATTACAATAGGTAATAATTTAGCTCTTATTATATAGTTTTTTGAATCGTTTTTTCATAATACTCAATTGTAGGTATATTTTAAGTACTGCTCTATTTTAGAACATCCGCTCGCGGTTACGCCGAAGAACTAGAAGTTCGCGGCTAACTTTTGCCCGCGTTCACGTACGGGTTGTTCGTTTAAGAATTACAGGGTCCATTTGCCGGTATTTCACGGGCGCAATCTAAGTAGGCACGCCCTGCCTAGGATTTATTAGAATTAGAAATCTGATGCTCCATGTGCGACTACGTTGTATATTAACATTAACGGTGCGAGTGTTACGGACCATTTGTACTCGGAGTAGTGAATTACATAGAACGTGAGAAGCTTCCGTGCACGAATTATTAGTCTCATTATCGTATAGTTTACAGGTTTCACCATACGGCAAAATCTGTCCTGTAGTTACAGTATTGAAGATAGAGGAGATACTTCGAAAATAGAAAAGATACGTTAATTTCTATCGATTCATGTTATTTTAGTTAGCAATTCAAATCTCTCGCTTTCTATATTCGTTTAATTGCTTAATACTGCAAAATACAAGGCATTTACACTTCTGAATCTAGACTGTAATATCTTTATCATAATATATTTCACGTGAATGTTACACATGACTGAGTAAAATTATACTTTAATGGCATAAAATAAAAGATTCTGCAAAGAATAATAAATCATGATACGAATATAAAATTGATCTAAAATAAATTAATGAATTATTATATGAATATTATGCGTTTCTACATTTACAATATCCAAATGCATTTATAGGATGAATATTAAAAACGTTCAGTATATTATAAATTGTTTTTTTGATCTACACATATGTAGAGAATAAAATAACACAATTTTTGTTGCATATTTCGCTTTTGAAATAAAATTCTCTTATTCGTATAAAGATTTGCGACTATGTAATATTATTGCATTATATGGAATATATGCATATGTGTCCTCTCTACAATGTCGTGTAAAGTTATATTCTCATTTTTAAATAAATTTTATAATAATAAAATAAGTAAATTTTGTTATATTACACACAACTCTGTTTTGTTTAAATTCTCTCATTTTTAATAAGATTTACATCAATGTTGAATTAATCATACAAAATCTATATATATCTATGTGTATATAATATATATGTACGTTTATACATGTCGTATATATTGCATTCGCATGACTTATTGTTAGTGAGATTCCATTCATATGCAATACTATAACCTAATTAACTAGAGTTAATAATGTAAATATTCTTTAAGACACGTTAACTGTATATTCATAATGTTAAACTGTAATTGTTCTGTAGAGATATCCAGATATATAATTTATGTTTTTAAGTTAAGGAGTGTTTATGTGGTAAGGCTGACTTTTGCATTGTGATCGATTTTACTGACATCGAGATACTATACTGAGAGCGAGATATAGGATACATGATATGTATCTAGAATGACGTGTACGTTATTTTTCAGGATTTTCAACCATAAATGCCATATCTGAGAAATAATGACGATTGATAGTGGTTGCGCGACGCGTTGAGCTAACTTACTATATGATACTCGGTGAGTTCACTAGCATCAGATATTATTTATTCAGTGTAGCGTCTTCTTACTCTTCTTTTTACATAAATTTTCGATTATATAATTAACATTTATAAATAAAATAACCGGACTTTATACGGCCTGTCTAAATTTTGCAATTTTTTGCCGAGTCTAAACTTGAAAACTGATGGTCAGATTCAAAAAAGGAAACATTTCTGAATATTAAAAATATAAGACATTTTCAAATATTTACACGAGTGAAGATTAAAAAAAAAGTAGCATTTAGATCATATTCCGTACACACACACACACACACACACACACACACACACACACACACACACACACACATAGGGTAAAATCAGGGATTATGGCATAGGCTACTAATATGGAATAGTAGGTTATTTTTTAAACAAAGCATTGCAATCTGGCGCGGCAATCGCTAAAAGTTATTGCAACTGTTACCAAACATGTCATAACAAACAATGAACTCGGTCCGACCAACCGTTTTGCTACAATTAACATTTATTCATTTTCGTTACGT